>NW_022473695.1:0-47285 GCF_009769535.1 Thamnophis elegans | reverse complement strand
GGGTTGGGCTAGAAGACCTCCAAGGTCCCTTCTGATTGAGTTATAGAGAGAGACCAAGTAACTCAGCTGCATATTTATGATGTAAGATCTCCTGCCTTGAATAGGGGGTTGGGCTAGAAGACCTCTGAGATCCCCTCCAGACCCAGGAATCTATATTCAGTGTTTTTATTTAACTTTGCAATGTTTAATTTAAAAATATATATATATATATATATATATATATATATATATATATATATATATATATATATATATATATATATATATATATATATATATATATATAATTTAAACTCTATGCCATCCAGAATTATTTATTGAGACTAGTGGCTCTAGAAATAGAATAGAATAGAATAGAATAGAATAGAAATAGAATAGAATAGAATAAAAAACAGAACGGAACAGAACAGAACAGAAGAGAACAGAACAGAGAATGGAGTGGAATGGAGTAGAGTAGGGTAGGGCAAGATAGAATAGAATAGAATAGAATAGAATAGAAATTAGAATAGAAATTAGAATAGAATAGAAATTAGAATAGAATAGAAATTAGAATAGAATAGAATAGAAATTAGAATAGAAATTAGAATAGAATAGAAATTAGAATAGAATAGAAATTAGAATAGAATAGAAATTAGAATAGAATAGAAATTAGAATAGAATAGAATAGAAATTAGAATAGAATAGAAATTAGAATAGAATAAAATAGAAATTAGAATAGAATAGAAATTAGAATAGAAATTAGAATAGAATAGAAATTAGAATAGAATAGAAATTAGAATAGAATAGAAATTAGAATAGAATAGAAATCATAAGATACAACACTTAATGATAGTCATATGGTACAAATAAGCAATCAATTCATACTAGGAAACAATCTGTATAAATCTAAAATATAAATATAAATGAGGAAATACTGTTTTGCTTAGCAGCAGAAAGTTTGACCTCAATTGCAGTCGTAAATTGAGGATTCCCTGGAGTTTTTTCAGTGCTGTTGAAACTTCGAGCAGTCACTAAATGGATGGTCGTAAGTCCAAGGACTACAGGTACCACATATTCAACTTTGGGCTGTAATAAAGACTTGAGGAGGAGGATGGGCTTGCTCTGAGCGCCAGATTCCCCGGCTGGTCACAACATCTGGATTGACGTTTTTCCAAATTTGTATTGTTCGGGCAAACTTATTTGAACAGTAGTCCTCGATTTACAACAGTTTATTCAGTGACCGTTTGAAGTTACAACGGCAACGAAACTAGTGACTTATGACTGTTCATCACACTTCTAACCTATGTGGCATCTCCATCATCATGTGGTCAAAATTCAGACGCTTGGATAGTGACTCGTATTTATGACGGTTGCCATGTCGCAGGGTCACTGCAGGAAGAAGCGATCTTTTCTTTTCTCTATTCTTTTCTTTCCCTTTTTTCCATTCTTTCTTTTTTTTCTTTTCTTTTCCTATTTTTTCCTTCTTCTTTCTTTCACTTTTTTTCTTTTCTATTTACTTTCTTTTTCCTTTCTCTTCTTTTTTCTTTCTTTTCTTTCTCTTCTTTTTCTTTCTCTTTTCTATTTACTTTCTTTTCTTCTTTTCTTTTCTTTTTCTCTTTTTTATTTACTTTCTCTTTTCTTTTTTTTTTCTTTTCTATTTTCTTTCTTTTCTTTTTTCCTTCTCTTTTCTTTTTCTCTCTCTTTTCTTTCACTTTTCTTTTCTATTCTTTATTTTCTATTTTCTTTCTCCTTTTCTATTTACTTTCTTTTTTCTTTCTCTTCTTTTTTTCCTTTTCCTTTTTTCTACTCTTTTTCTTCTTTTTTCTTTTCTTCTCTTCTCCTCTCCCCTTTTCTGCTTTTTCCAAAATGTTTTGAGGACTCCGATTAAGTCAGTTGACTTCTCTGGCTGCTTTATGGGGGTCTCCATCGAGGGCCCAATCTTGCCTGCTCTCAAATCAGCTTTTAGGTGAAAGGAGGGAGCAAAGGAGAAGCTGCGGGGACAACTGGCACCCCCCACTCCTTCCTTCCTTCCTTCCTTCCTTCCTTCCTTCCTCCGATTTTGACCATGGGGATGCTGCACCGGTCGTAAGAGCGAGGACAGGTTGCAAGTCACTTTTTTCAGCAGTGTTTTAACTTTGGTCACTAAATGAAGGGTCGTAACTCAAGGATTACTTATAATGGCAAAGCTGGGTGGAAAATCAGCACAAGAATCGCTGCATTTGGATTTTCCGAAGACGGACAACGTAAAGCTGGTGGGTGTTTGTGTGCATTTGTATTTGTGTGTTTGTGTGCATTTGTGTATGTGTTTGTGTGTGTTTGTGTGCTTTCGTGTTTGTATTTGTGTGCATTTGTGTTTGTGTAAGTTTGTGTTTCTTTGTGTGAGTTTGTGTTTGTGGGTTTGTGCGTGTTTGTATTTGTGTGCGTTTGTTTTTCTTTGTGCGTTTGTGTGAGTTTGTATTTATGTGCATTTGTTTGTGTAAGTTTGTTTCTTTGTGTGTTCGTGCGTCTTTGTGTGTTTGTGCATCTTTGTGTGTTTGTGTGCGTTTGTGTATTTGTGTGCATTTGTGTTTGTGTAAGTTTGTTTCTTTGTGTTTGTGTGCTTTTGTGTTTGTGTGTTTGTGTAAGTTTGTGTTTCTTTGCATGTTTGTGTGTTTGTGTGCATTTGTATTTGTGTGCGTGTTTGTCTTTGTGTGCGTTTGCGTTTGTGTGCGATTGCATTTGTGTGTGTTTGTTTGAGTGCGTTTGTATGTGTGCATTCATATTTGTGTGTTTGTGTATTTGTGTGTGTTTGTGTGTGCGTTTGTGTTTGCGTATGTATTTGTGTGTGTTTGTGTGCATTTGTATTTGTGTTCATTTGTTTGTGTGAGTTTGTATTTGTATGTTTGTGTGCATTTGTGTTTGTGTGAGTTTTTGTGTGTGTTTGTATTGGTGTGCATTTGTGTTGGTGTGTTTGTGTGAGAGAAAGAAAGTGGATAATTGGATGAAATCCTTGGCTGCTCAGGGTTATCCAAGCCTTTGGGATTTGGGGATAGTCCTTGATTTACAACCATTCATTTAGTGACTGTTCAGAGTTACAACGGCACCAGAAAAAGTCACTCGTGACGTTTTTCACACTTATGACCATTGCAGGATCCCGTCATCAAAATCCAGACGCTTGGCAACTGACTCATATTTATGACGGTCACAGTGTCCCAGGGTTATCTGATCCCCTTCAAGGACCTTCTGACAAGCGAAGTCAATGGGGAAGCCGGATTCGTTTAACAACCATGTGACTCACTTAACATCCGAAGTGATTCATTAAACTGCATCAAGAAAGTTCCTAAAATAATCCCCTCTTACGACCGCCCGACAAGCAGACGTCCATGGGGAAACCAGATCCGCTTAACAACCGTGCTACTCATTTAACCACGGAAGTGATCCACTTAACAACGGTGGCAAGGAAGGGCGTAAAACAGGGAGTGTGGGGGAAACATCACATACGAGTATCTCGTTTAGCAACGGAAATCTAGCGCTGAATTCTGTTTGTAAATCAAGAACTCTCTGTGTTGGCCCAGGTTCTGGGGCAGTGGGGGGCGGGGAGGGCGGTGCGGGGAAATGGATCTCCAGGGAGCAACTGGATCTAATGCATACGGCGGGTGCGAATTTCGCCCTATCAGCACTTGGAGGGCATCCAGACAGCCACTTAAACCTTGTCAACGATTCCTTGTTTATGGCACTTTTAAGTTCGCCTGGACTCCAGTCCAAAAGAAAAGAGCAAGGGCCTTGTGCAAATTGCATTGTGTGTGTGTGTGTTTGTGTGTGTGTGCTTGTAGGGGGCAGACGCACACATGCACAAGTGGGCACGTCTCCCCCCCTCGCCCCCCCCCCCACAACACAAAACCAGTTCTTGATTTGGCTCAGGAATCTCTTAATCTAAGAAAAGAAACTTCTTTCCATGTTAAGTTTAATTAGCCCCACCGAACCGGAGGAAATTTGGCCCCAGGGATTTGGGGGGGGGAGGGCAGAACCCTGGGAGGGGGGGGGAGGAAACTCTGCAGCCTCGGAGGGGGGGGATAGAGGGGAGGCCAGCCCCCTCCTCCCTCCCTCCCTCCCTTCCAAACCTGGTTAATTCCCCCCAGGAGAATTAACTTGCCATTCCGACGGAGGGGAATGGTTTGAAGAAGCTCACGTCTTCCCCCCCCCCCAAAAAAAAACCTCCCACCGTCCGCATTGCGCAGGACGGGAAACCCCCACCCCCCAACATGCAAGGCTGTCCCCGAGGCTGGAGCTGGGCTACCCAGGAGTCCAGGTGAAATTGGGGAGGGGGGCTGTTTAAAGGGATTGACAATGGAGGGAGAGGGGGGGGGGACTGAGCATCTCTGCAGTGCGTGGAAAGCAGAGATTTTTGGGGAGTGGGAGATGAAAGGCAAGGGGGGAGGCAGAGGAGGGGGGGCAGCGTTTTGTGGTACAGAGTCTTTTTTGGGGGGCAAATAAAGGGCAAGGGAAGCATGAGGGTGGGGGTCCTCCATGCAGCGAGCAGAGATTAGGGGTACAGACTCAAGGGGATCCAAAGCCCCCTCCCCCTTCAAATCCTACCTGGTCTCCAACTGATGCCCCCAGGGGGAGGGTCTTCCTGGGCCTAGGGGGAAAATGCATTTTTTTCCTGTGGACCCTCAGTGAAATCAACCCTCGCAGGGGCAGCAATGGGGGTGCAAGGAATGGGGAAGGGGGACAAGGCATGGGGCGGTGGGGGGAGGGAGGAGGAGAGGAGGAGAATTGAAACCCACCTACCCTAATTAGCCCCTTTCCTTTGGGGGGACTCTGCCCCCCCCCCATCCTCTAACCCAGGGGTCTCCAACCTTCCAGACTTGAAGACCTCAATTCATCCGTTTAAATCCCCCGGACCACTCTTATAAATTTTTTTTTAAAGATACATCATATTTAGTGCAATATAAAAAATGCATTTTTTTTTCTGTGGACCCCCAGTGAAATTGACCCTCGCAGGGGCAATGGGGGTGCAAGGAAAGGGGGGGGGACAAAATGTGGGGCTGGGGGAGAAGGAGAGAAGCCCCTCCAGCCAGGCGCAGCAGCCTCTCCCAACCCCGTCAATGGGGCGTTTCTGAGAATTGAAGCCCACCCACCCTAATAAGCCCCCTTTCCTTTGGGGAACCCCCATCCTCTAATCCAGGGGTCCCCAACCTTTTAAACCTCAAACTGCCCAGCGTGGACCTCAGCCCGTTCCTAAGAGGTCTTTAAGGGGGCGTGCAAAAGCGCACCAGCGTGTCTTCCGTCCCTCTCCTAATATTCCCTTGTATTTCTATCCGTTTCCTGTATTCATAATCATGTTTCTACTTATATCTGTTGTCAAATTCATGCTTGATGAAAAAAATAAAATACAGTAAAATAAAATAAAGTAAAATAAAGTAAAATAAAGCAAAGAAAGTAAAATAAAATAAAGTAAAATAAAGCAAAGAAAGTAAAATAATAAAGAAAAATAAAATAAAATAATAAAGTAAAATAAAATAAATAAAAATATACCACTCAATTCATCATTTTAAATCCCACTAATGGACCACCCACATGCATTTTTGAAAAGAAAGATACATCGCATTTAGTGCAATATAAAAAATGCACTTTTTTTCCTGCGGACCCCCAGTGCAATCGACCTTCGCAGGGGCAATGGGGGTGCAGGGAAAGGGGAGGGGGGGCGAACAGGAGAGGAGCCCCCCCCCAGCCAGGTGCAGCAGCCTCTCCCAGCTCCCTCAATGGGGCATTCTGAGTATTGAAGCCCACCTAATAAGCCCCTCTCCTTTGGGGGGGGGCTCTGCCCCCCCCATAAGTTAATAAGAGTTAGTAAGTTAGTAAGCTAGTAAGAGTTAGTAAGTGTTACTAAGTTAGTAAGAGTTAGTAAGCTAGTAAGAGCTAGTAAGTTATAAGAGTTAGTAAGCTAGTAGTAAGAGTTAGTAAGAGCTAATAAATTAGTAAGAGCTAGTAAGTTAGTAAGAGTTAGTAAGTTAGTAAGAATTAGTAAGCTAGTAAGAGTTAGTAAGCTAGTAGTAAGAGTTAGTAAGAGCTAGTAAGTTAGTAAGAGCTAGTAAGTTAGTAAGAGTTAGTAAGATAGTAAGAATTAATAAGCTAGTAAGAGCTAGTAAGCTAGCAAGTTAGTGTTACTAAGATAGTAAGAGTTAGTAAGCTAGTAAGAGTTAGTAAGTTATAAGTTAGTAAGCTAGTAGTAAGTTAGTAAGAGCTAGTAAGTTAGTAAGAGCTAGTAAGTTAGTAAGATAGTAAGAATTAGTAAGCTAGTAAGAGCTAGTAAGTAAGAGTTAGTAAGAGCTAATAAGCTAGTAAGAGTTAGTAAGTTAGTAAGTTAATAAGAGCTAGTAAGCTAGCAAGTTAGTAAGAGCTAGTATGTTAGTAAGAGCTAGTAAGTTAGTAAGAGTTAGTAAGTTAGTAAGAGTTAGTAAGCCAGTAAGAGCTAGTGTTAGTAAGTTAGTAAGCGCTAGTAAGAGCTAGTAAGCTAGTAAGAGTTAGAAAGTTAGTAAGAGTAAGAGTTAGTAAGCTAGTAAGAGTTAGTAAGAGCTAGTAAGCTAGTAAGTTAGTAAGAGCTAGTAACCTAGTAAGAGTTAGTAAGAACTAGTAAATTAATAAGAGTTAATAAGAGTTAGTAAGTTAGTAAGAGTTAGTAAGCTAGTAAGAGTAAGCTAGTGTTAGTAAGAGCTAGTAAGTTAGTAAGAGTTAGTAAGTTAGTAAGAGTTAGTAAGCCAGTAAGAGCTAGTGTTAGTAAGTTAGTAAGCGCTAGTAAGAGCTAGTAAGCTAGTAAGAGTTAGAAAGTTAGTAAGAGTAAGAGTTAGTAAGCTAGTAAGAGCTAGTAAGCGTTAGTAAGAGCTAGAAAGTTAGTAAGAGCTAGTAATTGCATTAAAATTGAGATAAGGAAACGTTGTAGTAGCTTCTCAGAGCTTCCTCGCTGCTTCTTCCAATTTTTGCAGGGCCCCCGAGGGAAACGGACCCTCGCAGGGGAAGGGGGAGACCCCATCGGTCCCGGGACAGGGCAGGGGGAGGGGAGGGAGGGAGGGGCGGGCCGGAGGGAGGGTCCCAGGTGAGCCCGCCTGCCCGCCCAGCTCCGCCCGCCCGTCCGGCTAGTGCGGAAGCAGCCAGAGGCGGAGGAGCTGCCGGAGGAGCAGCCGCGGGAGCCGGAGAGCCGGGCGGCCGGTGCGGGGCTGGGCTGGGCGGGGGTCGCCATGCAGGAGGAGCCGGAGGAGCCGCGGGGAGAAGAGTCGGAAGCGGCGTCGGCGGCGGAGTTCGGCCGGGAGTGGCGGCGCCTCTTCCCCGGGGAGGCGCTGCCGGCGCTGCGGCGGGGCTCGGCGGGGGCGCTGGAGGCGGAGCTGGGCCGGTGCCGGGAGGCGCTGCGGGGGCTGCGGGTGGCCCTCCGGCAGGAGACCCTCAAGGCCCGCTACCTGCAGGAGTGCCTGGACCGCGCCCGCCGCCCCCCGCCGCCCCCCGCCCCGCCCCGCCGCTGGAAGAGGGCGCCTCCCATGGGACCCCCGCCCGACCCCCGCCCGGACCCCGCCAGCGGCAGCAGCAGCGAGGAGGGCGACGAGGACGCCGCGCCGGCAGGTGAGTCGGTCTCTGCGCACCTGGACGGGAGGCTGCGCCCGCCAGGGGAGGCTTCGGAGGAAGCGGCGAAACTTCTTCAGGTAGACTGCTCCGGCGAGGGGAGGCTCCGGAGGGGAGGGAGGCTCCGCACCTGTTCAGGTAGACTGCTCCTGGGAGGGGAAGATCCGGAGGGGGGCTTCGCACCTGTTCAGGTAGACTGAAACCTGCTCAGGTAGACTGCTCCTGCAAGGGGAGATTCGAGGGGGGGAACTTCTTACCTGGCCGGATAGACTGTTCCTGTGAGGGGAGGATCCGGAGGGGGCTTTGACACTTGCTCAGGTAGACTGCTCCTGGGAGGGGAAGATCCGGAGGGGGGCTTCGCACCTGTTCAGGTAGACTGAAACCTGCTCAGATAGACTGCTCCTGCAAGGGGAGATTCGAGGGGGGGGAACTTCTTACCTGGCCAGGTAGACTGTTCCTGTGAGGGGAGGATCCGGAAGGGGCTTTGACACTTGCTCAGGTAGACTGCTCCTGGGAGGGGAAGATCCGGAGGGGGGCTTCGCACCTGTTCAGGTAGACTGAAACCTGCTCAGATAGGCTGCTCCTGCAAGGGGAGATTCGAGGGGGGGGAACTTCTTACCTGGCCAGGTAGACTGTTCCTGTGAGGGGAGGATCCGGAAGGGGCTTTGACACTTGCTCAGGTACACTGCTCCTGGGAGGGGAAGATCCGGAGGGGGGCTTCGCACCTGGAAAGGTAGACTGAAACCTGCTCAGATAGACTGCTCCTGCAAGGGGAGATTCGAGGCGGGGGGGGGGGGGAAACTTCTTACCAGGCCGGGTAGACTGTTCCTATGAGGGGAGGCTCTAGAGGGGGACTTTGCACCTGTTCAGGTAGACTGCTCCTGCGAGGGGAGGCTCCGGAGGGGCTTCGAAACTTGGCTGGGTAGACTGTTCCTGAGAAGGGAGGCTGTGGAGGCGGGGGATTCACACCCTAGAGTGCTCCTGCGAGGGGAGGGTCCCTAGGGGGCTTTGAAACCTGGGCAGGTAGACTGTGCCTGCGAGGGGAGGCTCTCCAAAGGAAGCGGCAAAACCTTGTTCAGGTAGACTGCTCCCGCCAGGGGAGGCTTCAGGGGAGTGGGGCAGGGGGAGCTTCGCATATAAAGTGCTCCTGTGAGGAGAGGCTCCAGAAGAAGCTTTGAAACCTGTTCCGGTAGACTATTTCTGTGAGTGGAGGCTCTAGAGGGGGGGGGCTTCGAAACCTGCTCAGGTAGACTGCTCCTGGGAGGGGAGGATCCAGAGGAAGCTTCAAAACCTGCCCAGGTGGACTGCCCCTTAGAGGGTGCTTCCAGAAGGGGGACTTCGAAACCTGTCCAGATAGACTGCTCCTGCCAGGGGAGATCCAAGGAGGGAACTTCACATCTGGCCGGGTAGAACTGGGTGCTGGGACGGAGCTTCCACAGGAGGCTTTGCACCTGTCCAGTTAGACTGCTCCTGTAAGGGGAGGCTCCAAAGGGGGGCTTCGAAACCTGTCCAGGTAGACTGTTCCTGCCAGGGGAGGATCCAGAGAGGGCTTTGCACCTGTCCGGGTAGCCAGCTCTTGTGAGAAGGGTTCCGGAGAGGGCTTCAAAACCTGTCCAGGTAGACCGCTCCTCCAAGGGGAGGCTTTTCGAAGGAGCTTCGCACCTTGTCCAGATAGACTGTTCCTGTGAGGGGAGGCTCAGAGGGGGGGCTTTGAAAATTGTCTGGGTAGACTGCTCCTCCAAGGGGGGCTTTGCACCTTTTTGAGTAGACTGTTCCTATGAGGGATGTGGGGGTGTGGGGGGGAAGCGTAAGGCCAGGACTACATCTCCCAGCAGGTCAGGACCCAGCTCTCTGTGCATGCTCAGAGGCCCTCTTCCTCCACTTTCCTTCTCATGTGGCATCTTCTCAGGAAGTTTGGTATCTGCCGTACGGGGGAGAGGCGTCTGGATTTTGATTATGGGACACGTTGGGTGAGTTGTAAAGTTTTCAAAAAACAGATGGGTTTCCTGCAGGGGGTTGGACTAGAAGACCTCCAAGGTCCCTTCCCACTCTGTTATTTCCAGAACTGTTGCAGCTTTCAACAGTCACTAAGCCAGCAAGTTGAAGTCCTGTAGATTTCAACTCCCAGAATCCCCCAGCCAGCTATGCTGGCTGGGGGATTCTGGGAGTTGAAGTCCACAGGACTTCAAGTCGCCAAGGTTAAGAAACACTGCACTAAGCGAATCATCGTATGTCGAGAACTCCCTGCACGCAACAGAGATCCAAGGACTTTGATAGGCCCAAACTTTTCTCAACTATTGGAGAATTTCCTCTCCCGGAAAACCTTTTGCTAGCATAAAAATCCCGGTTCTCCTTTTCCCACCATTCCTTCTTTTTAAAGTCACTCTCAAAATGCAAATTCCTCCCTTCGCTTTATTTCAGAAATTTTGCAAAACCTCGGGATGCAGTGTGAATAAATTACAGATGGACACAGGAAATGTGTGTTTGTGTGCGTGTGTGTGTGTGTGGACACGCATGAATGTTGACCTGCAGGTGTGAAAAGGGGACAATCTTTGTAAAACGTATTTTCCATTAGATTTGCCAATGGAAATCTCATCCTGGGTATGTCATATTTACATCCGTCTTTTTCAAGAGTTTTGACAACTTTTTAAGAGAGGCGGACTTCAACTCCCAGAATTCCTCCAGTTGCTGGCTGGAGAATTCTGGGAGTTGAAGTCCGCCTCTCTTAAAAAGTTGTCAAAACTCTTGAAAAACACGGATGTAAATATGACATACCCAGGATGAGATTTCCATTGGAGAATTCTGGGAGTTGAGTCCCGTCCCTCTTAAAGTTGTCAAAGTGGAGAGAGACTGATCTGAATGGAGTATCTAGATAGTAAACTGAATGCTTCTCCCTTGGGGGCTGATACAAACTCAGAAATGGCCCCCCGGGAATGCCATAGGGACTAGCACCTTAACTCCTGATTTTAAAGCGTCTCTCCAGATTATTTTTTGCTGGCCTCTCCTCTTTCCTTCCAGAATTAGAAAACTTGCAGCCACTTAATTCGGTTTCCGCTGGCCTTCCTTATGATTTGCAAGGAAGACCTGGGAGGTTCCTTAAAGATCATCTAGACGGGTGGTCCTCAATTTTGGCCATTTGAAGACGGCGGGAACTTCAACTGCCAGAATTCCCTGCAGCTCTCAGAGGTCAGGAAATTCCTCCTTAGCTGGGATCTTCATTCTTTGAATTGCAAATTTAATTCCTTGGCAGTCCTGCAAACAATCCCTTTTTAGATATTTGCCAATTTTTTATTATGTGTGTTCTCTGTTGCAAGCTCAACATGGCTTCCTCCTAGAACTGGGGAATCCTGGGAGTTAAAGTCCAGCCCATCTTCAAGTTCCTGAGCTGACCAACAATTTGGAATTAAAGATCTGTGATCTGTTTTGGATTCTTTGGGTAAAATTTCCCAAGATTGTATTGGCCTTTTTAGCTGCTGAATCCGGCTGGTGGCTCCGTTTTATGCTTCTCGTTCTGGAGAAGTATTTGGAATTTAATTTCGCATTTATTAATGCTGTTGTTGATGCATTACTGGTATTTAATTGTAGTCCCTGTTTAATTACATTTAATCAAGGAACCGCCAAGAAAATTCTCAATAACACGAACAGCTGTGCATATAAATAGAGAGATTTGTTTGTACACCTTGCATCTAGCGCTGATGATGTTACCTAGTTGGGTCATGTAACATCTGCAAAAAAAGACACCAAACTCAGAGACTATAAACCACTCTACAATAATTCTCCTCCTCCTCCTCCTCCTCCTCCTCCTCCTCCTCCTCTTCCTCCTCCTCCTCCTCCTCCTCCTCCTCCTCCTCCTCCTCCTCAATTTTTTCTGTTCTTCCTCCTTTCTCCTCCTCCTCCTCCTCCTCACACTGATGATGCTACCTAGTTGGGTCAAGAGATGTCTGCAAGAAAACCCTCAAACTCAGAGACTATAAACCACTCTACAATTCTCCTCCTCCTCCTCCTCCTCCTCAATTTTTTCTGTTCTTCCTCCTTTCTCCTCCTCCTCCTCCCACTGATGATGCTACCTAGTTGGGTCAAGAGATGTCTGCAAGAAAACTCTCAAACTCAGAGACTATAAACCACTCTACAATTCTCCTCCTCCTCCTCCTCCTCCTCCTCCTCCTCCTCCTCTTCCTCCTCCTCCTCAATTTTTTCTGTTCTTCCTCCTTTCTCCTCCTCCTCCTCCTCCTCACACTGATGATGCTACCTAGTTGGGTCAAGAGATGTCTGCAAGAAAACTCTCAAACTCAGAGACTATAAACCACTCTACAATCCTCCTCCTCCTCCTCCTCCTCCTCCTCCTCAATTTTTTCTGTTCTTCCTCTTTTCTCCTCCTCCTCACACTGATGATGCTACCTAGTTGGGTCAAGAGATGTCTGCAAGAAAACCCTCAAACTCAGATACTATAAACCACCCCACGATGATAATCCTCCTCCTCCTGTCCTTCACGTGATCATCTCCCTTCTCACTCTCATCAGCTGAAAATTCTCTTGGCAAGTTTACTTCCCATTTTTGGAACCAACTCAGTTTCCCTTTTCGAGTTGAATAGGCCACTGTGTTTTGATAAAGTCTCCCTCCAAATCAAATAGTGAATCATTTTCTTGACAATAGTGAGGCCAGAGGCATTGTTCCAAGAATAATTTTATTTTTTAAAAAATAATAATGGCCCTCAAACCCCCCAGCTCCTGACTTTGGGAGTAGACTGGCGTTTTTCCAATCTGGTCAACTTTAAAATATGTGGACTTCAAATCCCAGAATTCCACAGCCAGCATGCTGACTGGGGAGTTCTGGGAAATGAAATCCGCATATCTTAAAGCTTCATACTTGGAATTCTGGGAGTGGAAGTCCTCCCCTCTTAAAGGATGCTGGCTGGGGGATTCTGGGAGTGGAAGTCCACCCCTCCTAAAGCAGGCTGGCTGGGGGATTCTGGGAGTGGAAGTCCATCCCTCTTAAAGCATTGCTGGCTGGGGGATTCTGGGAGTGGAAATCCACCCCTCTTAAAGCAGGCTGGCTGGGGAGTTCTGGGAAATGAAATCCACATATCTTAAAGCTTCATACTTGGAATTCTGAGAGGGGAAGCCCACCCCTCTTACAGCACACTGGCTGGGGAATTCTGGGAGTGGAAGTCCTTCCCTTTTAAAGCATGCTGGATGGGAGAATTCTGGGAGTGGAAGTCCTTCCCTCTTAAAGCAGGCTGGCTGGGGGATTCTGGGAGTGGAAGTCCTTCCCTCTTAAAGCATTGCTGGTTGGGGGATTCTGGGAGTGGAAGTCCTCCCCTCTTAAAGCATGCTGGCTGGGGGATTCTGGGAGTGGAAGTCCTCTCCTCTTAAAGCATGCTGGCTGGGGGATTCTGGGAGTGGAAATCCATCTCTCTTAAAGCATTCTGGCTGGGGGATTCTGGGGGTGGAAGTCCTCCCCTCTTAAAGCATGCTGGATGGGGGAATTCTGGGAGTGGAAGTCCTTCCCTTTTAAAGCATGCTGGCTGGGGAGTTATGGGAAATGAAATCCACATATCTTAAAGCTTCATACTTGGAATTCTGAGAGGGGAAGCCCACCCCTCCTAAAGCACACTGATGGGGGATTCTGGGAGTGGAAGTCCTCCCCTCCTAAAGCACACTGATGGGGGATTCTGGGAGTGGAAGCCCTCCCCTCTTAAAGCAGGCTGGCCGGGGGATTCTGGGATCTGAAGTCCACCCTGTTTAAAGTTGCTGAAATTGAGCACCACTGTATTAAAGGCATATCCAATGAATTCATGTTTATTTCAATTTTCCAGTTTGGAAAGTGCACGTTGAACAGATCCAATTCCCCAAATTCATCTCCATGTGTTTCTGGTTTTCACTAGAATGTAATTTTGTGGTGCTCATTTGATGGAGCAAAAATGGAAAGAAAAAAAAACTAAACTGGTTTTGATTCTTTTTGATTTAAAACCATCCAGTAAGCTCCAAGAGATGTGGGAATAAAAAGGATTAAATTGGTACTGAAATCAAATTCCTCTTCATTCAAGACTTTTTCAAGATAAATCCAGAGGGGTCATTATCTCTCCCCATAGTCAACCTTGCAAGGTTAGGGTTAAGGGTGTTCTAAAGATGGGAAGCAGATAGTAAAGATTTCATAATTATATTTTTTATGGCATCTCATGGCTCTTAAAAGGGACCCGTGCTTTTGATTTTCAAGTTAACTTTGAAACAATTGCTTTTGCAGGCACAACTTATTTTTAGAAAGAGCATGGATTTTTTTCCCCCTTCCTGGATCATTATTTATTGGCGCTTCCTGCTTAATCATTTTTAAAGGGGCTGTATAAAGTCCTAGGCTTACCATGGAGTCCCAAATTCCCGTTGCTAAGTGAGACATTTGTTAATTGAAGGCTACATCAACAGAGGGAGAGAATCAAGATCACGTGAAGTGTTAATGCCACTTTATAATGCTTTGGTAAGTCCACACTTGGAATACGGCATTCAGTTTTGGTTGCCACGATGTAGAAAAGATGTGGAGACTCTGGAAAGAGTGCAGAGAAGAGCAAGAAAGAGGATTAGGGGACTGGAGGCTAAAACACATGAAGAATGGTTGCAGGAACTGGGGATGTCTAGTTTAATGAAAAGAAGGACCAGGGGAGACATGATAGCAGTCTTCCAATATCTCAGGGGTTGCCCCAAAGAAGAGGGAGTCAAGCTATTCTCCAAGGCACCTGAGGGCAGAACAAGAAGCAATGAGTGGAAACTAATCAAGGAGAGAAGCAACTTAGAACTGAGGAGGAATTTCCTGACAGTGAGGACAATTAACCAGTGGAACAGAAGTTGCCTCCAGAAGTTGTGAATTCTCCAACACTGGAAGTCTTTAAGAAGATGCTGGATATCCATTTGTCTGAAATGGTATAGGGTTTCCTGCCTAGGCAGGGGGTTGGACTAGAAGACCTCCAAGGTCCCTTCAACTCTGTTATTGTATAGAATAGAATAGAAAATAGAATAGAATAATTAAATAGAATAAGAATAGAATAGAATAGTAGCATAGAATAAATATGGAGTAGAAGATAGAAAATATAACAACAATATAGAATAAAATAGAATAAAATAGAATAAAATAGTGGAACAGAAGTTGCCTCCAGAAGTTGTGAATGCCCCAACACTGGAAGTCTTTAAGAAGATGCTGGATGGCCATTTGTCTGGAACGGTATAGGGTTTCCTGCCTAGGCAGGGGGTTGGACTAGAAGACCTCCAAGGTCCCTTCCAACTCCGCTATTGTATTCAATTGAATTTTGCTCCATTTTACAACTTTTCTTGCCACATTTGTTAAGTGAATCACTGCAATTGTTAAGTGAATGACATGATTGTTAAAGTGAATCTGGCTTCCCCGTTTGTTCATCAGAAGGTCGCAAAAGAGGATCGTGTGATTTTCCCCAAGACACTGCAACGGTCATAAATATGGGTCGGTGGTCAGGTGTCTGAATTTTGGTCACGGGAGTGCTGCAACGGTTATAAATGTGAAAAACGGCTGCAAGTTTCTTTTTTCAGTGCCAAGTTTTTGGTAACGGTCACTCAATGAACTGTTTGTAAGTCGAGAACTACTTGTGTTGCTCGGTTTGTTAGAAATATATCTAAATCAGTGTTTCTCAACCTTGGCGACTTTAAGTCCTGCGGACTTCAACTCCCAGAATCCCCCAGCCAGCATAGCTTAAAGTCGCCAAGGTTGAAAAACACTGATGTAAATAAAGGAGGAAATTTCTGCTTGCTACTTAGAGTTGCCTTAAAACAGAACATAGAAATAAAATATCAACGTGCCTTCGATTTAGGCAAGCGTGGTATTAGTTTTACATATCAGCAGTCCTCGACTTACAACATTTCGTTTAATGACTGTTCGTAGTTAACCCCGGCACTGAAAAAAGTGACTTACGGCCGTTTTTCACACTTACGACCTTTCCAGCGTCTCTTCAGTCATGTGATCCAATATGCTTAGAAACTGGCATGTACTTATGACGGTTGCAGTGTCCCGGGATCATGTGACACACACACACACACCCCTTTGGCGACTTGACAAGCAAAGTCAATGGAGAAGCTGGATTCACTTAATGACCACGTTATGCTAACTTAACGACTGCAGTGATTCGCTTAACAACAACAGCAAGAAAATGGGGTCATGCTCACAGAGGAAAGGCCTCACTTAGCAACAGACATCTGGGACTCAATTGTGTTCGTATATCTGGGCTGCGACTCCAAATTCACAATCGGCGATAGTGGAGAATTTTAAGCGCACCCGTTTTTTGTAAAACTTTGCAAACGTTATGGGGATGTTGTGCAATTGTTTAATTTTAATGTAACCTTTGATCTCCTCTCAGCTATCTGTAAAAAAAACAAAAACCAGTCTCAGATTTGTTTGCAAGACACAGTTATTAAGAGCGCCTGAAATGCTTTAGTTTTGGTTTGGAGGAAGGCAAGTTTCTAGTCCCTAGCGCTGAAAGAATATCGGTGGAAGAGGGAGAGCCGGGCTTACATCTGGTGGAAATTGAAACAGCAGAGAGATTCTTGGCGGAAAGCATTTTAAGACCGTGACGTAAAATTATCCTGCAGAACGGCTTCATCCATTTCTCATGAGGGAAATGCATAATTCAGAATGTGGCTCAATAGGAAATTACTCAGCTCCTGGGCGGTGGCAAAATAAAGGTTAAAGGCAATCCATCCAAAGAGAAGATAAAGAAGGTAGATTTGGTTTTGCACAAGAGCAGAAATTTTATCTTGAATGACAGTGGAAGAAAACAATTTTTCTCAACCCAAGGTTCTTTAAGATGAGTGGACTTCAACTCCCAGAATTCCTCCAGCTAGCATGCTGGCTGGGGGATTCTGGGAGTGGAAGTCCATCCCTCTTAAAACATTGCTGACTGGGGGATTCTGGGAGTGGAAGTCCACCCCTCTTAAAGCATGCTGGCTTGGGGATTGTGGGAGTGGAAGTCCATCCCTCTTAAAGGATGCTGGCTGGGGGATACTGGGAGTGGAAGTCCATCCCTCTTAAAGGATGCTGGCTGGGGGATTCTGGGAGTGGAAGTCCATCCCTCTTAAAGCATTGCTGGATGGGGAATTCTGGGAGTGGAAGTCCATCCCTCTTAAAGCATGCTGGCTGGGGGATTATGGGAGTGGAAGTCCATCCCTCTTAAAGCACGCTGGCTGGGGGATTCTGGGAGTGGAAGTCCTCCCCTCTTAAAGGATGCTGGCTGGGGGATACTGGGAGTGGAAGTCCATCCCTCTTAAAGCATGCTGGCTGGGGGATTCTGGGAGTGGAAGTCCATCCTTCTTAAAGCATGCTGGCTGGGGGATTCTGGGAGTGGAAGTCCATCCCTCTTAAAGCATGCTGACTAGGGGATTCTCGGAGTGGAAGTCCATCCCTCTTAAAGCATGCTGGCTGGGGGATTCTGGGAGTGGAAGTCCACCCCTCTTAAAGCATTGCTGGATGGGGAATTCTGGGAGTGGAAGTCCACCCCTCTTGAAGCAGGCTGGCTGGGGGATTCTGGGAGTGGAAGCCCACCCCTCTTAAAGCAGGCTGGCTGGGGGATTCTGGGAGTGGAAGTCCTCCCCTCTTAAGGCATGCTGGGAGTGGAAGTCCATCCCTCTTAAGGCATGCAAGCTGAGGGATTCTGGGAATTGAAGTCCATCCCTCTTAAAGCATGCTGGATGGGGGATTCTGGGAGTTGAAGTCCATCCCTCTTAAGGCATGCTGGATGGGGGATTCTGGGAGTGGAAGTCCACCCCTCTTAAGGCATGCAAGCTGAGGGATTCTGGGAGTTGAAGTACGCCCATCTGAAAGTTGCTGAGATTGAGAAAATATAATATTGTATTTTTGGAGAGCTAATGAAGTTTCGCTCCAGCCCAGAGCTGGTCAAAGCTTTTCCACTGAGTCCCAAGGCAGGATAAATTATGGAGCTTCATTCATATTGCCTTAATAAATCAGCATCATAGTTTCTCTGTCAGTCTGGAAAATGTTATTTTTTTTAAAGAAACAAGGAATGAAGTCCGTCCATCTTAAATCAGGCTGGCTGGGGAATTCTGGAAGTTGAAGTCCAAATATATTGAAGTTGCTTGCATGGTAAAACCCTGATTTAGAGAAATATCACCAAATTTCTGCTGGTCATCCGTCATGGTGAAGGGAGTTAGGGAAAGAAGGAAAAATCCTGCCATGCATTGCAATGGCAGCTAAATTGTTCAGTTTTGTTATTTTTTTAACCCAGGTTCCAATCTCTTCTGCAATAAAGCTATAAAGATGGCCAAAACGGGGGGGGGGGGGGATCCTGCAGAAGAAATAGAGTTGATTTATTTTCCTTTATCCCCCCCCCTGAGACACAATGGAACCCGTTGCTAAGTGTGACTGTTGTTAAGTGAATTTTGCACCATTCCCAAACCCAGTCGTTAAGTGAGCCTGGCTCCCCCCATTGACTTCGCTGGTCAGAGAGTCACAAAAAGTGATCACATGACCGACTGCAACAGTCATAAGTACATGCCAGTTGTGATCGTGTGACCGTTGGGGGGCTGCATCGGTCGTAAGTGTGAAAAACGGTCACAGGTCTCTTTCTGTAGGGCCGTTGTAACTTTGGGCCGTCGCTAAACAAATGGCTGTAAGGTTAGGGCTACCAGTGTTCCTCATTTAACATAAAGGATTCTTGACTGTTGATGGCAGCAGGAAGATTTTTTTTTTTACTATGGGGAAAGTAAATATTGAATATTTGCTTTTTAAAAGCTCTTGACAGACTTTATCAGTGGAAAGGAAGGGCCCGAAAATTCCCAGTTTTCTTGTGGAGATGGCGAATTACGAATGTAAAGTTAGATTCCATGCAAAAAAAAATTTCCTCCTTCCCCAAGTGCATTGAATAGAATAGAATAGAGGAGTTGGAAGGGACCTTGGAGATCTTCTAGCCCAACCCCCTGCTTAGGCAGGAGACCCCGCACCACTTCAGAGAAATGTTTGTACAATATCTTCTTAAAAACTTAAAAACTAGGATAGAATAACAGAGTTGGAAGGGACCTTGGAGGTCTTCTAATCCAACCCTCCACTTAGGCAGGAAACACTTCAGACCAATGGCTATCCAACATCTTCTTAAAGACTTCCAGTGTTGGGGCATTCACAACTTCTGGAGGCAACTTCTGTTCCACTGATTAATTGTTCTCACTGTCAGGAAATTTCTCCTCAGTTCTAAGTTGCTTCTCTCTTTGATTAGTTTCCACCCATTGCTTTTTGTTCTGCCCTCAGGTGCCTTGGATAATAGCTTGACTCCCTCTTCTTTGGGGCAACCCCTGAGATATTGGAAGACAGCTATCATGTCTCCCCCAGTCTTCTTTTCATTAAACTAGACATTCCCATTTCCTGCAACCGTTCTTCATAGATTTTGGTCTCCAGTCCCCTGATCATCTTTCTTGCTCTTCTCTGCACTCTTTCTAGAGTTTCCGCATCTTTTCTACATCATGGTGACCAAAACTGAATGCAGATATTCAAAGTGTGGCTTTTACCAAGGCCTTGTAAAGTGGCATTAACCCTTCACGTGATCTTGATTCTCTCCCTCTGTTGATGCAGCCTAGAACTATGTTGGCTTTTTTGGCAGCTGCTGCACACGGCTGGCTCCCATTTAAATGCTTGTCCACTAGGACTCCAAGATCCCTTTTACAGTTACTGCTATTGAGCAAGGTACCACCTATTCTGTACCTGTGCATTTGGTTTTTCTTGCCTAAATGCACAACCTTACTCTTTTCACCGTTGAATTTCATTTTATTAGATAGTGCCCAATGTTCAAGTTTGTCAAGATCCTTCTGTATCTTGAGCCTGTCTTCTGGAGTGTTGGCTATTCCTGCCAGCTTGGTGTCATCTGCAAATTTGATGAGTTCCCTATTTTATTCCCATCAAATCTGAGTATACTGAGTGCTATTTGAGTATTGAGTACTATTGAGTATACTACTATTGTCGCGGCTTCCTTTTAAGGTCACAACCTAAGGTAATTACGGGGTTGAAAAAAATAAATTGGCTATTTGCAGGTGATAAGCTAGTTGCAAAGTGGCCATTTTTAGTAAGCTTCTGATATTTCTCTGGCTTCACGCAAGAGTTGCAGGAATTGGGGAGGTCTAGTTTAATGAAAAGAAGGATCAACAGAATAGAATGACTGAGCTGGAAGGGGGCCTTGGAGGTCTTCTAGTCCAGCCCCCTGCTCAAGCAGGATCAAGGGTGATATGGCAGCAGTATTCCAGCATTTGAGGGGGGCTTCCCCAAAGAAGCGGGGATGAACCTATTCTCCAAAAAAACACCTGAAGGCCGGAGAAGAAACAATGAATGGAAACTAATCACAGAGAGAAGCAACTTAGAAGTAAGGAAAATTGTCCTGGCAGTCAGAACAATTAATCAGTGGAACAGAAGTTGCCTCCAGAAGTTGTGAATGCCCCAACACTGGAAGTCTTTAAGAAGATGTTTGGATAGCCATTTGTCTGAAGTGTTTCCTGCCTAAGCGGAGGGTTGGACTAGAAGACCTCCAAGGTCCCTTCCAACTCTGTTATTCTATCCTAGTTTTTTAAGTTTTTAAGAAGATATTGTACAAACATTTCTCTGAAGTGGTGCAGGGTCTCCTGCCTATGCAGGAGGTTTTGAAGGCGAGAGTGGAGAGCCGTTTGTCTGCAATGCTATACAGGGTCTCCTTCTTGAGTAAGGGGTTGGACTAGAAGACCTCTAAGGTCTCTTCCAACTCTGTTATTCTGTTATTCTTCACTGGGAAGAATGTACACGTTTGTGTGTCTCTGTGTGCATGATTTTGGTATCTGTGAAGGGATAAGAGCCGAGGTGGCGCAGTGGTTAAATGCAGCACTGCAGGCTACTTCAGCTGACTGCAGTTCAGCAGTTCGGCTGTTCAAATCCCACTAGGCTCAAGGTTGACTCAGCCTTCCATCCTTCCGAGGTGGGTAAAATGAGGACCCGGATTGTTGTTGGGGGCAATATGCTGACTCTGTAAACCGCTTAGAGAGGGCTGAAAGCCCTATGAAGCAGTATATAAGTCTAACTATTGCTATTGCTATATCCCATTCCTCATTCCACAAGAAGTGTGGGGATGTAATTCACTCACTTTGTGTAAAAGTAGTTGTCAATATTATTTTGTTGTTCCTTGTTGTTGGTTGTTGATGCAGCCAACTCGTAGGCCCTTCTTTTACATACTGCTGCTTTGCATTTTTCAAAGAAATAATAATTAGAAATGCAAATAATGCAAAATAATTTGCAGGAAGTCCTCCACTTAGCATCACAATTGACTCCAAAATTTCTGTTGCTAAGGGAGTCAGGGTTTTTTTGTCTCCAATTTTGTGACCTTTCTCATCACAGTTTTGAAATGAATCACTGCAGTTATTGGGTTAGTCACATGGTCGTTAAGTGAATCTGGCTTCCCCATTGATGCAAAATGCCCCGAGACATTGCAACCGTCATATTGCATGCAGGTTGGGGGATTCTGGGAGTGGAAGCCCACCCCTCTTAAAGCATGCTGGCTGGGGGATTCTGGAAGTGGAAGTCCTCCCCTCTTAAAGCATACTGGCTGGGGGATTCTGGGAGTGGAAGCCCACCCCTCTTAAAGCATACTGGCTGGGGGATTCTGGGAGTGGAAGCCCACCCCTCTTAAAGCACTGACTGGGGGATTCTGGGAGTGGAAGCCCACCCCTCTTAAAGTATTCTGACTGGGGGATTCTGGGAATGGAAGTCCTCCCCTCTTAAAGCAGGCTGGCTGGGGGATTCTGGGAGTGGAAGTCCTCCCCTCTTAAAGCAGGCTGGCTGGGGGATTCTGGGAGTGGAAGTCCTCCCCTCTTAAAGCAGGCTGGCTGGGGGATTCTGGGAGTGGAAGCCCACCCCTCTTAAAGCATACTGGCTGGGGGATTCTGGGAGTGGAAGCCCACCCCTCTTAAAGCATACTGGCTGGGGGATTCTGGGAGTGGAAGCCCACCCCTCTTAAAGCACTGACTGGGGGATTCTGGGAGTGGAAGCCCACCCCTCTTAAAGTATTCTGACTGGGGGATTCTGGGAGTGGAAGTCCTCCCCTCTTAAAGCAGGCTGGCTGGGGGATTCTGGGAGTGGAAGTCCTCCCCTCTTAAAGCAGGCTGGCTGGGGGATTCTGGGAATTGAAGTCCACCCCTCTTAAAGTAGCCCTTTGAGACATATTACTAGAGTGCTGGATAGCATCAGTCTGAAAAGGGGTATTTTTAATCTCTTTGGCAGCAAAAGGAAGCAAGGAAACCCTGAATAGATTGTACATGAGATTTCCCCATGCCGGAAATGCTTTAGAAAAGGCCGTTTTCTGAATGCCTCACCCTGTCTATTCCCCAGAATCTTTTATTTTTACATGCATGTGATTTTTGACAGGCTGAAGTCAAGCTGGAAAGCAGCTGCAATGAAACGGAAAAATACGCAGAAGAGTTGGTGGGGGGGGCTGCTCTTTTTGCCGCTTTCTTTCCAACCGTACGGAAAATCTAACCGTCTGCGGCTGCAGAGAAGCGAGTGGCTGCAGCTGCAGGCGAACAATACAGAAAAGTAATTTTTTAAAAAAATATTAGGGCGAATTTGCAGAGGGACTTTTGACGCAAGTGGAATCTTGTAGACTTGCTAAAAAGTTGGACCACAATTCCCACAACTGGGGGTTGTTGAGAGTTGTCGTCCTCCTACGCTTTGGGACATCAGCCCCCGATCATTTGGCATCAAAGCCAGAATTGCACAACAGTTGTGGTGGAACAGGAAAAGCAAGATTTGGGTTTTCTCTGCAGGGAGAAAGCTAACTCAGCAGGGATGTAAGGGCAGCTCAGGTGAGGCTGTCCTCAAATGGAATTTTCCTTTCCCAAAGAAGGGATACCCAGGGAGTCCTCATTTCACGACCAAAGCTGAGTCCCAAATTTCCATTGCAAAGCACGTTTCGCCCCCGTTTTACGACCTTTCTTGCCGCCGTTGTTAAGTGAATCACTGCAGTTGTGACATTAGTAACACGGTTGTTATGCAAACCTGGCTTCCCCGGTTGACTTTGCTTGTCCGAAGGTTGCAAAAGGCCATCACGTGACCCCCAAGACACTGAAACCATCATAAGTTTGAATCACGCTAAAGCCAAGTGGGTGACTTTGGGCCAATCACCAGGAGGCGGAGAGTTCTAGCCCTCCCTTAGGCATGAAAGCCAGCTGGGTGACATTGGGCCAATCACCAGGAGGTTGGGAGTTCTAGCCCTCCCTTAGGCATGAAAGCCAAGTGGATGACTTTGAGCCAATCACCAGGAGGTTGGGAGTTCTAGTCTCGCCTTTTGCATGAAAGCCAACTGGATGACTTTGAGCCAATCACCAGGAGACAGAGAGTTCTAGTCCCGCCTTAGGCATGAAAGCCAACTGGGTGACTTTGGACCAATCACCAGGAAAAGGAGAGTTCTAGTCCCGCCTTAGGCATGAAAGCCAACTGGGTGACTTTGGACCAATCACCAGGAAAAGGAGAGTTCTAGTCCCGCCTTAGGCATGAAAGCCAACTGGGTGACATTGGGCGAATCACCAGGAAAAGGAGAGTTCTAGTCCCGCCTTAGGCATGAAAGCCAACTGGGTGACTTTGGACCAATCACCAGGAAAAGGAGAGTTCTAGTCCCGCCTTAGGCATGAAAGCCAACTGGGTGACTTTGGACCAATCACCAGGAAAAGGAGAGTTCTAGTCCCGCCTTAGGCATGAAAGCCAACTGGGTGACTTTGGACCAATCACCAGGAAAAGGAGAGTTCTAGTCCCGCCTTAGGCATGAAAGCCAACTGGGTGACATTGGGCGAATCACCAGGAGACGGTGAGTTCCAGTCCTGACTTATGAATGAAAGCCAACTGGGTGACTTTGAACCAATCACCAGGAGATTGGGAGTTCTAGTCCCGCCTTAGGCATGAAAGCCAAGTGGGTGACTTTGGGCCAATCACCAGGAGACTGTGAGTTCTAGTCCTGACTTATGAATGAAAGCCAACTGGGTGACTTTGGGCCGATTGCCAGGAGACGGGGAGTTCTAGTTCCGCTTTGTGCATGCAAACTAGCTGGTGTCGAGCCAGCCTCCCTCAGCAACCAAGAATGAAACCACCTAACTCCGTTTTGCAGAATTAAGAGTGCTTTTACTGGTTATGAGTAGATAGCAGCTAAGCAAAGCAAGATCTGAGGCAAAAGCGCGCGGAATCATAGCTCTCAACCCCATCCCACAGTCCAATCTGCAAATCCCTCAGGTGCCCCGTGAGTTCCATCTTCAAAAAGCACCATCAGGGTGGTACGCAGGAGAGTTGGCCTTGGCGGCTCCCATCCACGGTCTCCAGCACGCTCAGTAGATGGTGGGAACAAAACTCCCTTCTCACAATCTCTCCTCTACTTAAAACTTCCCGTCCCAAATACCAGCTGAACCCCCCCCCCCCGCTCCCCGTTTCAATGGCAGCCGAAAGCAAGTAGCGAAACAGAGGCTGACGGATGGGTGACTTTGGGCCCATCACCAGGAGACGGTGAGTTCTAGTCCCGCCTTGTGAATGAAAGCCAACTGGGTGAGTTTGGGCTAGTCTTCTCTGCCAGCCCACCTTGCAGGGTGGTCGTGTTGGGGGGAAAGAGGAGGAGGGGCAAGGAGTAGTAGAGTTATTTTTATTTTTATCTTTTTTTTTAAATATACTTTTTTTATTTTCCACTTTCATAACATATAATCATATGTATACTATTACATAGCCAATATCCTATTGTATTAAGTAGTAATTACATCCGTTCCTCTTGTCATCAACGCCCAGAAAGATAAAAACCCATTATTAGCTCTTCTGCTCTCCATACACCTCTTTCTTCTGCCTCTCTCCTACCTCCTTTCTTCCCTCCATCATCCTTTTCTACTCTGCTTCCCCTTCCTTTCTCCTTCTCCTCTCTCTTCATTCCACTCCTCCTTATCCTCCTCATCTTCCCCCCTTACCCTCTCTCCTATCTCTCTCTTCCCATCTCTCTTCTCTCCTCTGTTTCCCACTCTTCCTCTCTCCTATCCCTCTCTTCTCATCTTTCTTCTCTGTTTCCCACTCTTCCTCTCTCCTATCCCTCTCTTCCCATCTTTCTTCTCTCCTCTGTTTCCCACTCTTCCTCTCTCCTATCCCTCTCTTCCTATCTTTCTTCTCTCCTCTGTTTCCCACTCTTCCTCTCTCCTATCCCTCTCTTCCCATCTTTCTTCTCCCCTCTGTTTCCCACTCTTCCTCTCTCCTATCCCTCTCTTCCCATCTTTCTTCTCTCCCCTGTTTCCCACTCTTCCTCTCTCCTATCCCTCTCTTCCCATCTTTCTTCTCTCCTCTGTTTCCCACTCTTCCTCTCTCCTATCCCTTTCTTCCCATCTTTCTTCTCCCCTCTGTTTCCCACTCTTCCTCTCTCCTATCCCTCTCTTCCCATCTTTCTTCTCCCCTCTGTTTCCCACTCTTCCTCTCTCCTATCCCTCTCTTCCCATCTTTCTTCTCTCCTCTGTTTCCCACTCTTCCTCTCTCCTATCCCTCTCTTCCCATCTTTCTTCTCTCCTCTGTTTCCCACTCTTCCTCTCTCCTATCCCTTTCTTCCCATCTTTCTTCTCCCCTCTGTTTCCCACTCTTCCTCTCTCCTATCCCTCTCTTCTCATCTTTCTTCTCTCCCCTGTTTCCCACTCTTCCTCTCTCCTATCCCTCTCTTCCCATCTTTCTTCTCTCCTCTGTTTCCCACTCTTCCTCTCTCCTATCCCTCTCTTCCCATCTTTCTTCTCTCCTCTGTTTCCCACTCTTCCTCTCTCTTATCCCTCTCTTCCCATCTTTCTTCTCTCCTCTGTTTCCCACTCTTCCTCTCTCCTATCCCTCTCTTCCCATCTTTCTTCTCTCCTCTGTTTCCCACTCTTCCTCTCTCCTATCCCTCTCTTCCCATCTTTCTTCTCCCTTCTGTTTCCCACTCTTCCTCTCTCCTATCCCTCTCTTCCCATCTTTCTTCTCCCTTCTGTTTCCCACTCTTCCTCTCTCCTATCCCTCTCTTCCCATCTTTCTTCTCCCTTCTGTTTCCCACTCTTCCTCTCTCCTATCCCTCTCTTCCCATCTCTCTTCTCTCCTCTGTTTCCCACTCTTCCTCTCTCCTATCCCTCTCTTCCCATCTCTCTTCTCCCTTCTGTTTCCCACTCTTCCTCTCATTGGTGTATTTCAGCTTCTGAGCAAACTCCATTCTATGTTGATGGTATTTATGCTTCCATATCAATATACTTAACCTATCTTAGTTTTAAAGAAAGTAGTAGAGTTATTTTACACCAATAATAAAGAGGGAGGAATGAGACCCAAAGAAATAAATATATTAATGGAAACTGAATTCAGCGAATGTTGAAGAAGGAGTCGATGGGATTGCTTGCAGCCAGCGCTGTGCCCACCTGACCTCCCTCCCTCCCTCGCTGCGTCTTAACAGTCTCGGGGTGTGTGTGCCAACTTCTCCCCCCCCCAGGAGGAGCTCCCCCAATTCCCCAGCTGGCCCTTTTCCTGGCAGCTCCTTCCTCCTGGGCACCTGTGCCATGGAAACATCCCAGCCATGGCACCCGAGGGAAGGGCTGGCCAGCTACGCCTAGTTGTTGATGCCAAGCAGGCCCGCTGGGCTTTTCAACATAAGCCATCCTTTGGGGCATTTTTTGGGGGGTGCAGAGCTTCAGCCCTTCTCCGTCTGGGTCCCCCAACACGGACGGGGCGCCACAAAACTGCCCGCCACCGATGGCAGACGAAAGAATATTTTAATTTTTTGGCATCTCTGCATCTCAGGTGATGGGAGGGCAGGGAAGGGCTGGCGTGGCTCGGGAATGTCTGCCAACCTTCGTTGGCAGCGAAATTAAAAGGGGGAATTTTAATTCAGGGGGAAAACGGGGTTGAAAACGAAGAGCTCAATTTATCCTGGAGGCACAGGAGGCAGGAAATCTTACTAAACGTAAACATTAAATATTATGAAATGTCCTGTATGGATTGTCCCGGGTTTAACAACCACAATTAAAGCTAAAATTCACCGTTGCTGAGTGAGACAGTTGTTAAAAGCGGGTTTGGCCACATTTTACGACCGTCCTTGCCGTTGTTGTGAAGCGAATCACTGCAGTCGTTAAGTGAGTTGCACAGTTGTTAAGTGAATCTGGCTTCCCCGTGGACTTGGCTCATGAGAAGGTTACAAAAGGGGATCACGTGACCCCAGGACGTTGCGACTGTCATAAGTATGAGTCAGCTGCCAGGTTTCTGAATTCTGACCCCAAAAATCACGAGGATGTTGAAAATGGAGCTAAATGTGAAAAAGGGCCATGTCCATTTGTTGTAACTTTGGTCACTAAAATAATAGTTGTAAGTCAAGAATGACCTTTACACATAGTCCTTGAGTTATGACCCTCATAGTGCCTTCCATGTCCATCGCAGTTGTGAACCATGACAGTCATAAAGCATATTGGTCACATGACCATGTCCATCCCTCTTAAAGCAGGCTGGCTGGGGGATTCTGGGAGTGGAAGCCCACCCCTCTTAAAGCATTGTGGCTGGGGGATTCTGGGAGTGGAAGTCCTCCCCTCTTAAAGCAGGCTGGCTGGGGGATTCTAGGAGTGGAAGCCCACCCCTCTTAAAGCATTGTGGCTGGGGGATTCTGGGAGTGGAAGTCCACCCCTCTTAAAGCACGCTGGCTGGGTGATTCTGGGAGTGGAAGTCCTCCCCTCTTAAAGCATTCTGGCTGGGGGATTCTGGGAGTGGAAGTCCTCCCCTCTTAAAGCATTGTGGCTGGGGGATTCTGGGAGTGGAAGTCCTCCCCTCTTAAAGCACGCTGGCTGGGTGATTCTGGGAGTGGAAGCCCACCCCTCTTAAAGCATTGTGGCTGGGGGATTCTGGGAGTGGAAGCCCACCCCTCTTAAAGCATTGTGGCTGGGGGATTCTGGGAGAGGAAGCCGACCCCTCTTAAAGCAGGCTGGCTGGGGGATTCTAGGAGTGGAAGCCCACCCCTCTTAAAGCATTCTGGCTGGGGGATTCTGGGAGTGGAAGCCCACCCCTCTTAAAGCACGCTGGCTGGGGGATTCTGGGAGTGGAAGCCCACCCCTCTTAAAGCACGCTGGCTGGGGGATTCTGGGAGTGGAAGTCCTCCCCTCTTAAAGCATGGTTTGATATACTCTGTGGGACCAGTTTCCATTCATTTTCTCTTGGCGACGCTACAATTTTGTCACTTGCTTAATTCATGAAGAAGGGAAGCTTTTGCGGTGTGGCGATGAAGTGACACAAGCACAGCTGCTTTTCTCAGGAAGCCGTGAGATTCTCAACTGTTTCTAAGAAATGCTCTAAGAGCTGCCTTGAATTGTTGAACCCACCGACACAAATGAAACCATTGAAATGCGTGTGGTGGAAACGAGATGAGTTCAATTCTTAAGATTCATTCTGCAAAACGAAGATGTGAAACGAAAATCTTTTACTTTGGGTCTTTGTCAGGATGAATTTGGATTGTTCTCGTTTTGGGGAAAGTTAAAAAGGGAAGAGCATTGCTGGACAAGGTAGGAAGAAAAGGAAAGGAAAAGAGAAAAGGAAGGAAGGAAGGGAAGGAAGGAAAAAGAAAGGAAAAGGAAAATGGGAAGGAAGAAAAACATGAGAAGGAAGGAAGGAGGAAGAAAGGAAGGAAAGGAGAAAATGAAGGAAGGAAAAGAAAGAGAGAAAAAAGTAAGTTAGTTAGGAAGGAAGGAATGGAAAGGAAAGAAAAAGAGAAAAGGAAGGAAGGGAAGGAAAAAGAAAGAAAAAGGAAAATGGGAAGGAAGAAAAACATGAGAAGGAAGGAGGAGGAAAGGAAGGAAAGGAGAAAATGAAGGAAGGAATGGAAGGAAAAGAAAGAATGAAAAAGAAAAAGTAAGTTACGAAGGAAGGAATGGAAAGGAAAGAAAAAGAGAAAGAAAGAAAGAAAAAGGGAAGAAAAAAGGAAGGAAGGGAAAAGCGAAAGAAAGAAAGAGAGAAAGAAAAAAGAAAGTAAGGAAAGAAAAAAGGAAAAGGGAAAGGAAGAAAGAAGAAGAAAGTAAAAGAGGAAGGAAGGAAAAAAGCGAAGGAAGGAAGCATGGAAAGAAGAAAGGAGGGATAAAATAAACGAGAAGGAAGGAAGTGAGAAGGAGGAAGGAAGGAAAGAAATAAGATAGGAAGGAAAGAAGGAAGCAAGGAAATATAAAAAGTAGAAATGAATGAGGAAAGGAAGGGAGGGGAAGAGAAAGAAAGAAAAAGAACGCAAAAAGAAAGAAGAGAGAGAGAGAGAGAGAGAGAGAGAGAGATATGCTGGCTGGATAGTGTTTCTCAACCTTGGCAACTTGAAGATGTCCGGACTTCAAGTCCCAGAATTCCCCAGCCAGCGGATGCTGGCTGGGGAATTCTGGGAGTTGAAGTCCGGACATCTTCAAGTTGCCAAGGTTGAGAAACACTGGGATAGTTGCCTATTTCTGCACTCACCTCCCTGGACCACAAGGTGGCACCCGAGAGCTGCTCCTTGCAGCAGCTCAAAATACGGCGCATTTTCTCCATCCCGGTGCCATCCTCACCCATGGCGGTGCCTCCCCCCCCCCGGGGCCTTCTCCCCACCCCGTTGCCACAGGTCAGCCTTATGGTGTGACTCACTCCTCTGTTGCGCTTCCCACACAAACGGCTGTGTCACAGCAGCTGACGAAGAGGCTGCTTTCAAAAAGTCTCTTTTGGGACAAGTGTCACACCTCCTCCCCCACCAGTTTATTTCAGTGTTCGGGGGGGGGGTCCTCGTCTTACAACCGCAACAGAGCCTCAAATTTCTGCCGCTAAGCGAGGCAGCGCAGTGAGTCTTGCAACCATTTGACGGCCTTTCCTGCCAAAGTCAAGTCAATCGCTTGAATCGTGGTTAAGTGAGTCACACGGTCGTTAAGCGAATCCGGCTTCCCCGTTGACTCGGCTTGTCCGACAGTTGCAAAAGGGGATCACGTCACACACACACACACACACACACACACACACACACACACACGCCAGGACTCTGCGACCGTCATAAATGCGAGGCAGTCATCAGGCGACTGAATTTTGATCCTGCGATCATGGGGGAATGATGCAACGGTCGTAAGTGTGGAAAACGGCCACAAGTCTATTTTTCCCCCGGTGTCGTTGTGACTGTGAACACGCCTCTAAATAAATGGTTGCAAGTCGAGGACCATCTGTAAAAGATTTTGGCTACGTTTTTGTTTGTAGGGACGGGAGTTTTACCAAAACCTTGCAAGTAAGTCACCGAAGTTTGATAAGGCGGTTGTGGCACATAGTGGTATGACTTCAAACCGGGTAGATGGTGCCCAGATTTTGTTCATGTGACTATGGGTGAGGGCTTCTGACCGTCGCAACTTTGAATCAGGGTGGTAGGTAGGTCCATTGTGATTTTGAATGCTTGCTAAGTGAACAGTTATGGGTCAAGGACGGGCTCTCTCTCCAAAAAAAACAGATTGCATAGAATCCTAGGGTTGTAAGGGACCTTGGAGGTCATCTAGTTCAACCCCCTGGCCTAAGGCAAGAGTGCTTCTAACACGCCAGACTAAACGAATCTTTACTTGAAAACCAACAGGAAGGAAGGAAGAAAGAAAGACAAGGATAAGAAAGGAAAGGAGGAAAGGAGGAAGGAAGGAAGGGAGAAATGAAGGAAGGAAGGAAGGGAGAGATGAAGGGAAAAGAAGGAAGGAAAAAGGAAGGGAGAGAAAAATAAGAGAAAGGGTTATGATAGAGAAATAGATTGGTAAATGATAAATAGATGATAGATAGATAGATAGATAGATAGATAGATAGATAGATAGATAGATAGATAGATAGATAGATAGATGTAGACAGAGGATAGATAGATAGATAGATAGATAGATAGATAGATAGATAGATAGATAGATAGATAGATGTAGAAAGAGGATAGATAGATAGATAGAGATAGATAGATGATAGATGATAGATGATAGATGATAGATAGAAGATAGATAGAAGATAGATAGATAGATATAGATAGATAGATGATAGATAGATGTAGACAGAGGATAGATAGATAGATAGATAGATAGATAGATTTGATAGATAGAGATAGATAGATAGATAGATAGATAGATAGATAGATAGATTTGATAGATAGATAGATAGATGGAGATAGATAGATGATAGATAGATAGATAGATAGATAGATAGGTAGAGATAGATAGATAGATGATAGATAGATGCAGACAGAGGATAGATAGATAGATAGATAGATGATAGATAGATAGATAGATAGATAGATAGATGATAGATGATAGATAGAAGATAGATAGATAGAGATAGATAGATGATAGATAGATGTAGAAGAGGATAGATAAATAGATGATATAGACAGATAGATATATACATAGATAGACAGACAGACAGACAGATAGATAGATAGATAGATAGATAGATAGATAGATAGATAGATAGATAGATAGATGATAGAGATTGATAAATGATAAATATATGTTTGATAATAGGTAGATCATATGACTGATTGATTGATTGATTGATAGATGATAAATGGATTGATCAATAATGATAGACAGACAGACGGACGGAGCTTCTTAGTGGTAAACGTATATTCTATTACAGGTTTTAAAAAAGGGTCGAAAACGCTCCCGTTATTTAGTCCCGTTGTAACTTGGGACAGTCACTAGAGGCGAGGACTTCCTGTAATGCAAAACCGTATTTTTTCCCCCTCTCTTAAATTAAAAAACACCCTTTTCTGACTAACAAATCTCCCTCGGGGCGAGAGCTTTTTGTTGGAAAACTTCTTCGACCAGCATTTGTTAGTCAAAAACGGCGGCTCTTGGTTTTGGGAAACAAAGCGTCAGAAATCCTCGTTCCGAACGGACATTAAAGGGAACAAAACGGACCACAATTTAAATTCCGTTGAGCCTCTGCTTTGCATCTGTTGAAGGGATCGGCCTTTGAATAAAACATATTTGGTTGGGAAAAGTATCTGTTTTATCTGTCCTGAATTGTGCAAAGCCATTCAGGAAGAGCAGGCGAACAAAACAGAATAACAACTTTTTAAAAAACGAGGTAGTCCTCGATTTACGACCACAATACCGGTGGTCCTCTACTTACGACCACATTTGAGATTCAGAATTCCCATTGCTGAGGTGGCGGTTACAGAATGATTTAAAAAATACGGGCAGTCCTCGACTTATGACCACAAGGCAGGCAGTCCTCGACGTATGACCATAAGGAAGGCAGTCCTCGACTTATGACCACAATACAGGCAGTCCTCAACTTACATCCGCGATTGAGATACAGGGTTTCCCTTGCTAATGCCAGGTGGTTGATAAGTGAGTTGCGTTAGATTTTTGGACTTTTTTTGGGGGGGGGGGTATGGTTGTTGAATGGATCGTGGTGGTTGTTAAGTGAATCACGTGGTCATTAAGCGAATCCTGCTTCTTCCATTGACTTGGCCTTTCGGCTGGGAGAGTCGCAAATGGAGATCATGTTTGTCCAGTGGCAAAATGGGTTCACTTCTGTGGATGCTATGATGGTCATAAGTGTGAGGATTGGTCGTAAGTCCCTTTTTTCAGTGGTGGCGTAACTCAGAACGGTTGCAAAATGAATGGTTGGAAGTCGAAGACTGCTTGATATAGGTAGTCCTCAATTTACAACCGTTCATTTCGAGGCCATTGAAAAAAGTAACTTACGACCAATCCTCACACTTATGACCCCCATGATTTATATTCCTACGCTTGTCAACTGACTCGTATTTATGACTGTCCCAGGGTCACGTGATTCCCCTTTTGCGACCTGACCAGCTCAGTGGGGAAGCCAGATTCACTTAACAACCGTGTTACTAACTCAGCAACCGCAGTGATTCACTTAATAACTGTGGCAAGAAAGGTCGTAAAATGAGACAAATCTCCTTTAGCAAATGCCTCGCTTTGGCAACATAGATTTGGGGGCTCAGTTGAGGTCATAACTTGAGGAGTCCCTGTCATTCCAATCCTACCTCATTTGCGCATCCAGCAAACCTTCCGAGTTGGGAAGGAGACCACCAGGTGATTCCTGATTTGGGGCACCCAGAGGCTCACAGCACCCTCCTCCTACAATGCCGGGGCTGGCTCTGAATTCTCCTTGAGCGGGAAGCCGGGGGGGGGGGCTGTGTGGGGCTGTGTGCAAAGGCCTGGGTGCGTCCTGTTGCCACAAACACACAACATTTGTTAGGGAAAGGAGGCAGCAGCTCGGAGTGCTAGGGCTAATTATGGCACATGCAAAACACACACAGACACACACACACACACACACAGGGCTGTTTTCCCACCTCCTGGTGGTGATTCATGCCCCCCCTCCCTCCTTGTGACACACACCAGTTGGTGTGCAAGAGAGTTGTGTAGCAGCCGCAGGAAGGTTTTGCTGAAAGTTGTGGCTTTTGGGTGCAGGCTTAACAACAGATCATTTAGTGGCCGTTCAGAGTTACGACGGCACTGGAAAACGTGATTTATGACCGTTGCGGCATCCCCGTGGGTGACACTATCGAAATTCAGACACTTGGCCACGGACTCACGCTTACGACGGGCACAGTGCGTCCGGGGGGCACAGAATGAAACAAAATTCAGGGAAACCATCCTGGCAACTGACTCACATTTACGACGGTTGCGATGTCCCGGGCTCATGCAATCCCCTTTTGCAACCTTCTGACAAGCAAAGATCGATTGTGGGGGGGGGGGGGAGCCAGATCCGCTTAAAGACCGTGTGCCCAGCTTAACAACTGTAGGGATTCGCTTAACGACTGTCTCACTTAGCAACAGAAATTATGGGTTGAATTGCGGTCGTAAGTCCAATACAGGTCTTCCTTGAAAATTGAACTCCATATTGGCCTTGTTAGGCAAGACGGTTGTGAATTTTGTCCTGTTTTATGACCTCTCTCGCCCCAGTCGTTAAGTGAATCGCTGCAGCTGTTAAGGCGGTTACAGCGTTGTTAAGTGAATCCCGCTTCCCTATTGAACGTTGCTGGTAAGAAGGTGGCCAAAGGGGATGGGGAGACCCCCCGGGACACCGTCACCGTCGTAAATGTGGGTCGGTTGCCAGGATGTTTCCCTGAATTTTGTTTTTTTTTCAAATTCGAAATAAGTGTGCGACATATGGAGGGGGGGGGCCTGTGTGCGAATCTGTACACCCTTTGCAGATGAAACACGCTTGAATTATCTCCTATTTATATAGGTCCGTATTAAAAATAGTGCATTTATTTTTAAAAAATTGCGGCTGGATTAAATTTTGCAGAGTTGGTTGAAAGTTGGCAAGAGATTAATTGACAACTATAAGTGCTTCTCTTGTTACAGGGAGTCCTCGACTTACGACAGTTTATTTACTGACCATTCAAAGTCACAACAGCACTGAAAAAAGGGCCAGGTTTCACTCTTACGACCATTGATCAAAATTTAGAGGGCTTGAAAACTGGCATGAACTTATGACGGTTGCAGCGTCCGGGGGGGGGGGGTGTCGCACGATTACCCCCTTCTGACAAGCAGCGTTAGTGGGGAAGCCGGATTCGCTTAACGACCGTGTGACTTAACAGCTGCAGGGATTCACTCAACAACCGTGGCACAGAAGGTCGTAAAGAGGGGCACGCCTCACTTAATAACTATCGCTTAGCCACAGAAATGTGCGGCTCAGGTTTGGGGTCGTAAGCCGAGGACTGCCGGCAGTTTCCTCCAGAGTGACGTAGAGATGAAACGGATAAATTAGGGGTTCAAATCAAGAGAGTTTTTCAAACAATTTTAAAGCCAGGGGGATTTGAACTCCCAGAATCCCATGCTCCCTGGGGAATGCTGGGAATTGAAGTCCGCCCGTGTTCTCGGGGACAGGTTTGAGGAAAGGAAAGGATTTATTACTCTGCAACACAAACTGAGGGTTTGTAGGTGTGTGGTTAGTGTCCTACACAATATTTTTAAAGCCATCACACTTCCCCGCCTCATTCTTCTGGAAATCTGTCCAGTGGATGGAGGACCACCAGGTGATCCAAGAACTGTAAACAGTGACGCAGCCCTTGGCTGCCTTGTTAGGAAGGCCGTATCTTTAAAGCCACTATAAGGGGGTCTCAACTGAGGCCCTTCCTCTTTGCATCCTGACGCAATTTGGGGGAGACACCCCTCCCTCAGTGAAAAGGGCAGACCTGGCAAATCAGAATAGAGCTGGAAGGGATCTTGGAGGTCTTCTAGTCCAGCCCCCTGCTCAAGCAGGAGACCTTGTACCATCTCAGATGTGACTGTCCAGTCTCTTCTTAAAAACCTCCGGTGGGAGGGAAGGAAGGAAAGGAAGGAAGGAAGGAAGGAAAGAAAGAGAAAGAAAGACAGAAAGAAAGAAAGAAAGAAAGAAAGAAAGAAAGAAAGAAAGAAAGAACAGAGCTGGAAGGGACCTTGGAGGTCCTCTAGTCCAGCCCCCTGCTCAAGCAGGAGACCCTGTAACATTTCAGAAAGGTGGCTCTCCATTCGCTTCTTAAAAATCTTCAGAGAAGGAAGGAAGGAAGGAAGGAAGGAAGGAAAGAAGGAAGGAAAGCAGAATAACAGAAGGGACCTTGGAGGTCCTCTAGTCCAGCCCCCTGCTCAAGCAGGAGACCTTGTAACATTTCAGAAAGGTGGCTCTCCATTCGCTTCTTAAAAACCTTCAGGGAAGGAAGGAAGGAAGGAAGGAAGGAAGGAAGGAAGGAAGGAAAGCAGAATAACAGAGTTAGACGGGACCTTGGAGGTCTTCTAGTCCAACCCCTTGCTCAAGCAGGAGACCCTGTACCGTTTCAGACAAATGATTATCAAATCTCTTCTTAAAAACCTCCAGTGACGAGGCACCCCCAACTTCTGGTGGCGAGCTGTTCCACTGGCCAACTGCCCTCACTGTCAGGAAATGCCTCCTTACCTCCAGGGTGCTTCCATCCCTTGATGAATTTCCATCCAATGCTTCTCAACCTGTTTTCGGAGGCTTTGGAAAATAAACCACCCGTTGGATGGAGGACCACCAGGTGATCCAAAAACTATAAACAGTGCTCCCACCCACCCTTGCCCAAACTTTCTGCGTCTTTCAAGCCCCTACATGGGGCGAGGTCTCCGAGGGAAATGAGACCCCTCCTCTTTTTGCCTCCTGATCCAATTTGGAGGGAGGGGAGGGGGAAACGTGGCCCCTCCCTTAGAAAAAAGCTGCCTTTGGAAAAAAAAACAGAACGGGGGGTGGGTGGGCGAGGGGGGTGGTGGGAAGTTCTGGTAACAGGGAGACCCTTCCCCAATGCATTCACCCCCTCCTCAGAGGACTCCCCCCAAGGTAGGGGGAAGGAGGGGGTCTCTTTGCTCCCCCCCCCTCCCCACCCATCTTTGGGGCTTCCCTCCCCATTGGTGGCCCACTCTCCCCCAGCCCCTCGGAGGAGGAGGGAGCCTTCCCTGCCCTCCCACGGGTGTGTGTTCACACACACACACAAACACACAAACACACACACACACACACACACACACACAGAGTGGCAAGAGCTGGGCGCGTCTTCGCCACGCCAGCCAGTGCCCAGCTGGGGAAGGGAGGATAAAAACACTTCCCCCCCCCCCGCTTTCTCCGCCTGCCTGCTTTCCACCACCCCCCCAGCCCAGCCTTCCCGCCACCACCCCCTCCCACAATTACCCCCCCCTCTGCCCCCCCCTCCTTGGTGCCCCCTCCCCTTTTCCTCCCCCCCCTCCCCTCCTTCCCCAGCCTTTGTTACGAGATGCTCCAAATAGACCTGACAGCCACCGGAGCTCCGTCGGAGGAGGTTTGGGATGGAGCCCATAAGCCAGCACAGCCTTCCTCGCCTCTCCTGGATCGACACCCTCTACGGCAGTAGGTCTTTTGAGTCTGGGGTCTTGGCTGGGGAGGGGGAGGAAGAGAAAAAGCCAGCCGGGCAGCAATGACGTTTTGCCTTCCCCAAAGGTACCAACCGAGAGAGAGCGAGAGAGACAGAAATCAGGCTGGGTGTTGCTTCTCTGCCAGGCGCCAGAGAGGATGGGGAACCGGGGTTGAGTTTTCTTTTGGGGGGGTGGTCTGCAACACTGCACCCCTTCCCTTCCCTCCCCTGCCTCTCTACCTCTCCATTCGGCCCTTTTTTTTCGGGTCGGGGGTCCCACAAGGAAGGAAACCATGGATTATTATTATTTTGCTTTGGAGAGATTTATCCTCGCTCTGCCAGGCGCCAGAGACGGTGGGAAGCAGGGTTCAGTTTTCTTTTATTGGGGGGGGCACAAAATTGTACCCCTTTCTTTCCTTCCCCTACCTCCCCATTCTGCCTTCCTTAGCCCTGTTTTTGGGGTGGGGGGCTCCCTACAAGGAATCCAGCCACTATTCCTGCTTTGGAGAAATTTATCCTCCAAATTTAGGCTCCAGAGACGGTGGGAAGCAGAGGTTGAGTTTTCTTTTATTGGGGGGGGGCACAAAATTGCACCCCTTTTCTTCCTTCCCCTACCTCTCAACCTCTCCACCTCTCCATTCTGCCTTCCTTGGCCCTGTTTTTGGGGTGGGGGGGGTCCCACGAGGAAGCCAGCCACGGATTCCTGCTTCGGAGAGATTTATCCTCGCTCTGCCAGGCTCCAGAGACGGTGGGAAGCAGGGGTTCAGTTTTCTTTTTTGGGGAGTGGGGTGGGGGGGTCTGCAACACTGCACCTCTTTCCTCCCCTCCCCTGCTTTTACACCCCTCCATTCAGCCCTTTTTGGGGTGTGTGTGTGTGTGTGTGTCCCACAAGGAATCCAGCCACAGATTTCTGCTTCGAAAAGAGACAGTTATGTAAACCCCGCGCTGTTCGCTTGACTAACAGAGCACAGATTTGGGGAGGGGGGGTGTTGAGGAGGGGGGGGGCTTCTTAGGAGACCTCTCCCCAATGTTTGCCTCCTCCTTGCTTCCCCCCCCTCCCCATCCTCTGGAAGTGAGTGGGGGGCACCCTCCGAAAATGCGGCTTGGTTTGTTGTCAACAGCTGGAATTCTCTGGAACTTTACTTTGGGGAGACAGGTGGGGGAGGGCAGCGTGGCAGGAGGGGGGACCCCATTCTTCTCATCGAACCCCCCCTTTCATGAAATTTGGGGTTCCCCTCTTGAAACCCCCCCTTTCCCCCTCCCCCTGCATGCGATCAACAGGAGTCTTGGGAGCCTGTAAAAAAAACACCCGTTTATGAAACGGCTGCATCGGCCTCCCTCCCTTTCAATAAAATGTGTTTTAATAAATTGAGGAGGGGGGGCGGCCAGAGGAGACCCCTCTCCCCTCCGTCCACAGCCCTCCCCCTCCCCTATCTCTGTTTTCCAGGCGGTTTTTATACATAGGGGGGGGCTTGCCTTAAAAGACCACCCAGGATCAGCCGCCTCCTGCCTTGGAGCAGATGTGATGGATGGCCTCCATTAGTCCTTTTATTGGGATCTCCTATTTAATTGCTTAATTAATCCCCGCGGGGGCGACGCCTCTGGCCATTAAGAGAGTTGTTTAGCTTGCGTGGCTCAAAACCCCCGTGGCCTGACTTCACCCCGTTGGGGGGGTGGGGTGGGGTGCGCCCCACAAAGCGGGAGGGAGGTGAAATTGCATGATTATATTATGCCCATTTTGCAGAAGGGAAAACCGAGGAGCGAAAGACATTGAGGCTGCAAAGGCGACGTTGGGAGGGGTTTTTTTGGGGGGTGGGTGGGAATCCAAGATGGCATCCTTCTCCAAACTGACCCCTTCTGGCTCCCTTACACACACACACACACACACACACACACACACACACACACACACTCCCCTGCAGTGGAATATCTGGATTGTGAAGTTTCTTGCGTGTTTTTTCCTGGTGTTGATTGTGTGTTTGTTGCTGCTGATTGAATTGAATTGGGGTTTTTTGGGGGGCGATCGGAAACAGGCATATAACGGGGTGCGCATAAGCAGAGGCTCTGAGCATGTGTAGAATAACAGAGTTGGAAGGGACCTTGTAGGTCATCTAGTCCAACCCCCCTCCCCGCCCCTCAGAGAAGACGGCAATGGCGGTTTTTAAATGAACTGCCTGGCCTGCTTGTGCCCTCCCAAATTCGCCGTATCCTGATTCCTTGCTTTGCAGGCGGTCCTTGACTTGCCATCCTTTCGTTTAGCGGCCGTTTGAAGTCGATGGGGGGGGAGAGGAAGCCAGATTCATTTAATGACCGCACGGTTTGCTTAAGAACTGAGCTGATTCTCTCAACCGCCAGAGATAGTAAAACAGGGCACACCACGCGCTTTAAGAACTGTCATACTTGGCGACCGAAAAGTGCTGGGCTTCATTTTGGTCGTAAGTTGAGGACTACCTGTAATGGGGAGGAAATGGAATCGGTACCTGGTGTTCTCCTCGCTTTCTCGCTGTCTGTAAAAATTGGGTTGAGTCACAGAAAGGAAAAATGTATGGGTAACATTGCAACAGACGGCAATATTGAATCGCTGCGGTTCTTAAGTTAGTGAGCCGGTCGTTAAGTGAATCTGGCTTCCCCATTGATTTTGGAATGGGACAGTTCACCGCAGGACAATTCAACAAATACAAAAGTTCAATTAATTTCAATGCAACTGTGGCCAGTAATAATAATCGATATAAATAAAAATGTAATGGTAGTTTGTTCAAAATCGCTAATCTCCGAAAGTTCTTCACCGATTGCTTTGAAATTTTGACACACAACGTTGCATTCAAATACGTGAATGTTTTTATATACGTATGTTACATAGATGTCACACCTGTGACAGGTAAAAACATGGTTTTTTGTAAAAACATGCTTTTTTGAAAACCAGCGCCATCTGGTGGACGTAAAAGCAACATACGCTATACTAAATATTTCATGATTCCATTTCAATGTTTCCGATTGCATTGTTATATTGAATTTTCATAGATTTCGATTTATTTTCATTTTGATTTAATTATTTTGTGTGACATTGCGTTGGAACTGAGCTGTGTCGTTTACCATGACGTTCATTTAGTGAGTATAATATATTTGGAACAGTTCTCTCTAGCTCTCTCTAGCTTCGTCCCGACGGTCCCTTTATATGTATGGCTGGGCTGCAGCCACATCCTTTCCCCTTTCCGCCCCTCCTCTGACGAGCTTCAGGTGGCGCAGTGGTTAAATGCAGCACTGCAGGCTACTTCAGCTGACTGCAGTTCTGCAGTTCGGCTGTTCAAATCTCTCCGGCTCAGGGTTGACTCAGCCTTCCATCCTTCCAAGGTGGGTGAAAGGAGGACCCGGATTGTTGTTGGGGGCCATATGCTGACTCTGTAAACTGCTTAGAGAGGACTGAAAGCCCTATGAAGCGGTATATAAGTCTAACTGCTATGGCTATCTATCTATCTATCTGTCTGTCTATCTATCTATCTATCTATCTATCTATCTATCTATCTATCTATCTATCATCTATCTATCTATCTATCTATCTATCTATCTATCTATCTATCAACTATCTATCTATCTATCTATCTATCTATCTATCTATCTATCTCTATCTATGTATCTATCTATGTATCTATGTATGTATGTATGTATGTATGTATCTATCATCTATCTATCTATCTATCTATCTATCTATCTATCTATCTATCTATCTATCTATCATCTATCATCTATCATCTATCATCTATCATCTATCATCTATCATCTATCATCTATCATCTATCTATCTGGGTGAAATGAGGACCCAGATTGTGGGGGCGATATGCTGACTCTGTAAACCGCTTAGAGAGGGCTAAAAGCCCTATGAAGCGGTATATAAGTCTAACTGCTATTGCTATTTCCGCCAAGGGGAGCCGAAGCCCTTTGACCTTCCCCTCCCCTCTCTCCCCTCCCCTCCCACCAGGCCTTTGCTGTCTGTGATGGGTGCCAGCTGCGCCATCCCTTGGCCGCTTCCCCCTACCCTTAAGCCGGCCTGTATTCTATTCTCTATTCTATTCTCTATTCTATGTTATTCTATTCCATTCCATTCCATTCCAATTATATTTAATTTTATGTTCTGTATTCTATTCTATATTCTGCATTCTATTCTATATGCTATGCTATTCTATTCCATATTCTATTCCATTCCATTCCATTCCATTCTAATTCCATTCTAATTCTATTCTAATTCCATATTCTATTTGATTTTATATTCTGCATTCTATTTGCTGTGCTATGCTATTCCATTCTATCCCATCCCATTCGATTCTAATTCCATATTCTATTCTATTCTATATTCTGTATTCTATTCTATATGCTATGCTATTCTATTCTATTCTATTCTATTCTATTCTATTCTATTCTATTTCCATTCTAATTCCATATTCTATTTGATTTTATATTCTGCATTCTATTTGCTATGCTATGCTATTCCATTCTATCCCATCCCATTCGATTCTAATTCCATATTCTATTCTATTCTATATTCTGTATTCTATTCTATATGCTATGCTATTCTATTCTATTCTATTTCCATTCTAATTCCATATTCTATTTGATTTTATATTCTGCATTCTATTTGCTATGCTACGCTATTCCATTCTATCCCATCCCATTCGATTCTAATTCCATATTCTATTCTATTCTATATTCTGTATTCTATTCCATATGCTATTCTATTCTATTCTAATTCTAATTCCATATTCTATTCGATTTTATATTCTGCATTCTATTTGCTATGCTATGCTATTCCATTCTATCCCATCCCATTCGATTCTAATTCCATATTCTATTCTATTCTATTCTATTCTATTCTATATTCTGTATTTATTCTATATGCTATGCTATTCTATTCTATTCTAATTCCATTCTAATTCCATATTCTATTCTATTCTATTCTATAAAATAAAGTCAATCCAGAAATATAAATAATTTCAACGAAAATGTAATCATCAATAATTAAAATCCAGCTTGTCTTAGCCTGAAGAGCACAAATGGAGCCCAAATTTTCCGTCTCTAAGCGAAACACCTGTGGAGCGACTTTTCTCCCATTTTATAAACTTGCTTGCCACAGTTGTTAACTGAATCACTGCCGTTGTTAAGCTAGTCACATGGTCATTAAGCGAATCTGGCTTCCCCATTGACTGTATGGGTTGTCCTGGATTTACAACCACAATTAAAATTTACGTTGCTGAGTGAGACAGTAGTTAAAGAGAGTTTCTTGCCCCTGTTGTTAAGTGAATCACTGCAGTTGTTAAGTGAGCCACATGGTTGTTAAGTGAATCTGGCTTCCCCGTGGACTTGGCTTGTCAGAAGCTCGCAAAAGGGGATCACGTGACCCTGGAGATGGTGCAACGGTCGTAAGCGTGAAAAACAGTCATAAGTCAGAGCCATTCTAAAGTCACTAAGTTGAACTGTCGTAAGGGAAGGGCAATCTGCCTTCACAAAAATACGTGGATTTCTTTTTCCCCAATTTTGCCGATCGTGGGATGTATTAATTTGACATCCTCTGACATGCCCAGCCTGAGGATGGCGAGTGGGACCCGTATGTATGTATGTATGCATGTATGTATGTATGCATGCATGCATGTATGTATGTATGTATGTATGTATGTGTATGTATATGTGTTGTGGCCCAGCAGGAGCCGTTGCAGCTGCCGATGGACTCGGATAGCGAGGAACCCTATGAGTCTGCCATGGAAGATGTGGAGGACCCTGGGCAGGGTTCAGATTCAGAGCAGGCTGGTTCGCCACCAGGAGGCACCTGAGGCATGGAGCAGTGGGGAGGATCGAAGGGAGTTTGTCCCTGATGCCAGGCAACGGAGGGCGGAGAAACGGAGGCAGCAGTTACGGAGACAGACTCCCTATAAGAGATATTCAAGCCCAGGTGGTTGTGGTTTGGCCCCTCCCAAGAGAGTATATAAGAGGAGACTTTGGGCGGAGTCTGGTTTGCAGGACACAACCGTTCGTAGTAATCTGGAGAACTCCTTGTCTGGTCTGCCTTGTGTCCCTGTGTCTGTTGGAGTCTGGGTTGCTGCCAACGTCTTGCCAGTGAGTCGTGTCTGGGCTTTAGCAATAGCAATAGCAGTTAGACTTATATACCACTTCATAGGGCTTTCAGCCCTCTCTAAGCGGTTTACAGAGTCAGCATATCGCCCCCACAGTCTGGGTCTTCATTTCACCCACCTCGGAAGGATGGAAGGCTGAGTCAACCTTGAGCCGATGAGATTAGAACCGCTGAACTGCAGATAACAGTCAGCTGAAGTGGCCTGCAATACTGCACCCTAACCACTGCGCCACCTCGGCTCTTATTGCAGGAGATAGATAGATAGATGATAGATAGATAGATAGATAGATAGATAGATCGATAGATGATAGATAGATAGATAGATAGATAGATAGATAGATAGATAGATAGGATAGATAGATATAGAGGATAGATAGATATAGAGGATAGATGATAGATAGATAGATAGATAGATAGATAGATAGATAGATAGATAGATAGATAGATAGATAGATAGATAGATATAGAGGATAGATAGATAGATAGATAGATAGATAGATAGATAGATAGATAGATGATAGATAGATAGATAGATAGATAGATAGATAGATAGATAGATAGATGATAGATGATAGATAGATAGATAGATAGATGATAGATAGATAGATAGATAGATAGATAGATAGATAGATGATAGATAGATAGATAGATACATAGATAGATAGATAGAATAGATATAGAGGATAGATAGATATAGAGGATAGATAGATAGATAGGATAGATATAGAGGATAGATAGATATAGAGGATAGATAGAGAGATAGAGAGATAGAGAGATGATAGATAGATGATAGATAGAGAGATACAGAGATACAGAGATACAGAGAGATAGAAAGATAGATAATTATATAGGTAGGTAAATAGGTAAGTTGATAGATAGGTAGGCAGTCAGTCAGACAGATAGATAGAAGAATTCCCCTTCTTCTTCTTCTGCCCTCCATCCTTCCCAGCATGAGGCTCTTCCCCAGGGAGTCCTTCCTTCTCAAAGGCCAAAGCCTTTGAGTTCCCTCTTCAGGATCTGGCCTTCTAAAGAGCAGCCAGGGTGGATCTCCTCTAGGACTGACCGGTTGGATGGCCTTGCAGTCCAAGGGACTCAATGCAGGAGTCTTCTCCAGCACCAGAGTTCAAAGGCCTCCATTCTTTGGCGCTCAGCCTTCCTTATGGTCCAACCTTCACAGCCATCCATTGCAACTGGGAAAACCACAGCCTTGACTAGATGCGCTTTTGTTGGCAGGATGATGTCTCTGCTTTTTAGGATGCTGCCTAGATTTTCCCTCCCCAGGAGCAAGCCTCTTTTCATTTCCTGGCTGCAATCCCCATCTGCGGTGATCTTGGAGCCCAGGAAAATGAAATTGGCCATTCCCTCCATTTCTTCCCCATTTCTTTGCCAGGAGTTGAGAGGACCGGATGCCATGATCTTAAGTCTCCTTAATGTCAAGTTTTGCCCTCTCCTTCACCCGCATCAAAAGAGGCTCTTTCGTTCCTCTTTGCTTTCTTCCACTAGAGTGGCATCATCAGCACATCTGAGTTGGTTGATATTTCTTCCGGCAATCTTAATTCCAACTTTTGATTCATCTAGTACAGTGTTTCTCAACCTTGGCGACTTGAAGATGTCCGGACTTCAACTCCCAGAATTCCCCAGCAGTGGTTAGGACAGTGTTTCTCAACCTTGTCAACTTGAAGATGTCCGGACTTCAACTCCCAGAATTCCCCAGCCAGCATTCGCTGAAGGGCCAAGGTGGCGCAGTGGTTAAATGCAGCACTGCAGGCTACTGCTAGATCAGCAGGTCAGCGGTTCAAATCTCACCGGCTCAGGGTTGACTCAGCCTTCCATCCTTCCGAGGTGGGTAAAATGAGGACCCAGATTGTTGTTGGGGGCAATATGCTGACTCTCTGTAAACCGCTTAGAGAGGCCTGAAAGGCCTATGAAGCGGTATATAAGTCTACTGCTATCTTCAAGTTGACAAGGTTGAGAAACACTGATCTAGTGATTAAATGTTTTTTGGGGAAAAAAGATTTGTCCTGAAACTAAGGAGGTGTGCGTTTGTGTGTGTGTGTGTTTGTGTGTATTTTGGGGATGGGGGGTGGGCAATATCCCCACCCAGAATTCCCACCCCGTTCACCATCTGTCTATTATATAAAAGAATGATTCAAGAGCCCTTTGGTTTGGTGTTTTATTTTAGAGAAATCAACAGATGGCTGCTAAAATAAGGAACGATTCCTTGAAATGAGCGACTAAAAATATAAGAGTGGGTTCCTTGCATTAAGGAACAGGTGGCTGCTCCTGATGGGACAGGTGGTCCTTTAGGGGTACGGCACCAAGAGGGGGAGAGGGAGTTTTAAAGCTGCGTCAGGATTTAATCTTGCTCCTTCCCTCCTTCCCAAATCTGCCTGGCCAAAAGCCTCCTGGCTGAATGTTTATTGAGGTTGATGGTGCTCCGGAAATGTTTGTGGTAGGGAACGATGTTCGGCTCCCCCACGTCCGTCGGAGCATGTCGGGGTCCCGGAGGGAAGGGGAAAGGGTCTGGGGTCAGGCAAGCGGGACGCTGCTCTGGGAGGTGTTTGTGGAGTCTTTGGGGAGGGGGTGTCTGAAGGATGGTGGTTTGCTCAGAGTGGAGGGTTTGCTGCATTGAAATCGCCACTCTCAGATATCCTCCAAGGAGGACTGATGATGTTCCTTAGTTGGGCCATGAAATGTCCGCAAGGAAACTACCAAGCTCAGTGAGCATCAAGGACTCCACGGTCTTCATCCTCCTCCTCCTCCTCTCCTCCTCCTCTTCTCCTCCTTCTCTTCCTCCTTTTTTCTCCTCCTCTTCTCCTCCTCCTCTTCCTCCTCCTCTTCTTCTCCTTCTCTTCCTCCATGTCCTCCACTTCTTTTCTTTTCTTCTCTTCCTCCTTTTCTTTTCTCCTCCTCCTCTTCTTCTCTTCCTCCTCTTCTCCTGCTGCTCCTCCTCTTTTCTTCTTCTGCTCCTCCTCCTCCTCCTCCTCCTCTCCTCTTCTTCTTCTCCTCCTCCTCCTCTTCCACCTCCTCTTCTTCTCCTTCTCTTCCTCCATCTCCACTTCTTCTTCTTCTCTTCCTCCTCTTCTTTCCTCCTCCTCCTCTTCTCCTCCTCCTCTTCCTCCATCTCCTTTTCTTCTTCTCCTCCTCTTCTTTTCTTCTTCTCCTCCTCTTCTCCTCCTTTTCTTCCTCCATCTCCTCCTTTTCTTCTTCTCCTCCTCTTCTTTTCTTCTTCTTCTCCTCCTCTTCTCCTCCTTTTCTTCCTCCATCTCCTCCTTTTCTTCTTCTCCTCCTCTTCTTCTTCTCCTCCTCCTCCTCTTTTCTCCTCCTCCTCCTCTTCTTCTTCTGCTCCTCCTCCTTCTCCTCCTCCTCTTCTTTTCTTCTCCTTCTCCTCCTCTTCTTCTTCTCCTCCTCCTCTTCCACCTCATCTTCTTCTCCTTCTCTTCCTCCATCTCCTCCACTTCTTCTTCTCCTCCTCTTCTTCTCCTCCTCCTCTTCTCCTCCTCCTCCTCCTCCTCCTCCATCTCCTCCTTTTCTTCTTCTCCTCCACTTCTTTTCTTCTTCTTCTTCTTCTCCTCCTCCTCCTCCTCCTCCTCCTCCTCCTCCTCCTCCTCCTCCTGTCCGCAAACCTATCACTGATGATGTTCTCTAGTTGGGTCATGAAATGTCTGCAAGAAATTCCCCATCCAGCCATGCATCCCCATGGTCACGTAATCAGAATTCAGACCCTTGGCAACTGACTCGCATTTACGACGGTCCCAATGTTCCAAGATCATGCAATCCCCTTTGCGAACTTCTGACGAAGGAAGTCGATGGGGGGAACGCCTGATTCACTTAAGGACCGTGCTTCTGACTTAACAGTTGCGTTGATTCACTTAATGTTGGTGGCACAAGAGGAGGTAAAATGGGGCAAAACTCGCTTAACAAATGTTTCACTGAGCGAAAAAATTGTGGGTTCCATTGTGGTCGTAAGTCGAGGACTACCTGTCGTTGCCTGTGGAGATCCCTGTACAGCTAGTTCTTGACTTACGACAACGTGTAAATTGTACATCGGTAAATTGTGTTCCATGGTGGCAGGGGGATTCTGGGAATTGAAGTCCACCGGTCTTAAAGTGGCTGTGTTTGGAGACCTCCATCTTTAAAAATAGTTTTATTAGCCTGTCAATCAAGTTTGGCTTCTCCTGTTGTGGCCCACCAGTGGTCTGCGGAGCTGGCGGCAGATTCAGACAGTGAGGAGGGTTGGGGAGGAACCTGGGCCAGTCCTGGAGTCTGGGGGAGGCTCGGATGAGGACTCTGTGTCGGAGGCAGAGAGGGGGCCAGGAACGTATGCCAGTTATCAGCTGCCTTCAGAGTCAGAGATCAGTGAGGCAGAAGAACAGGGGAAGCCTGTTCCCAGTGTGCGCATGGCAGAGGAAGGGAGCAGCTAAAGAACAGGGGTCGACTTGGGAGAAAGGCCACAGGTGGGACGGTGAATGGCCCCTCCCAGAGGGAATACAAGAGGAGCGAAAGGGGAGTGGAGTTTGCAGGAGACCATTAGTTCGCTTCATTGGTTCATGACTCTCCGAGACTCCTGGCCAAGTTCTCCAGAGATCGGCCTGGCAGCTCTCCAAGCCAGATGAGGTCTGTGACCGTAAATCCTCCCTTGAAAGACTTTGCTGGAGATGAAGGAGCAGAATTCACAGCCAATTAATAAAAGGGTTTTTTGTCGGGACCAGGAGTTTGCTTCAGGCTCTTGGGAAGCCTCGGTCAGAACTTCTCCGA
>NW_022473694.1:0-47019 GCF_009769535.1 Thamnophis elegans | reverse complement strand
ACAGGCCCCTCACCCTGGTGGCTTCTTGAGCGAGCACCGAAGATCTTCCTTGGCTCAGGAAGGGACAGGATATATATCTGAAAACATGTGTTAATCCCACTTTATAAGGTCTTGGGAAGGCCACACTTGGAATATCTGCATTCAGTTTTGGTCGCCACGATGTAGAAAAGATGTGGAGACTCTAGAAAGAGTGCAGAGAAGAGAAAGAAAGAGGATTAGGGGACTGGAGGATAAAACACATGAAGAACGGTTGCAGGAACTGGGAATGTCTAGTTTAGTGAAAAGAAGGACCAGGGGAGACAGGATAGCAGTCTTCCAATATTTGTGGGGCTGCCACAAAGAAGAGGGAGTCAAACTATTCTCCAAGGCACCTGAGGGCAGGACAAGAAGCAATGGGGGGAAACTAATCAAGGAGAGAAGCAACTTAGAACTGAGGAGAAATTTCCTAACAGTTAGAACAATTAACCAATGGAACAGAAATTGCCTCCAGAAGTTGTGAATGCCCCAACACTGGAAGTCTTTAAGAAGATGTTGGATAGCCATTTGTCTGAAATGGTATAGGGTTTCCTGCCTAGGCAGGGGGTTGGACTAGAAGACCTCAAAGGTCCCTTCCAACTCTGCTATTGTATTGTATTGTATGTCTAGTTGAATGAAAAGAAGGACCAGGGGAGACAGGATAGCAGTCTTCCAATATCTCAGGGGTTGCCCCAAAGAAGAGGGAGTCAAACTATTCTCCAAGGCACCTGAGGGCAGAACAAGAAGCAATGGGTGGAAACTAATCAAGGAGAGAAGCAATTTAGAAGAAATTTCCTGACAGTGAGAACAATGAATCAGTGGAACAGAAATTGCCTCCAGAAATTGTGAATGCCCCAAACACTGGAGATTTTTAAAAAGAGACCACACAGCCACTTGTCTGGAAGTGTATAACGTCTCCTGCTTGGGGGGGAGGGGGTTGGACTGGAAGACCTCCAAGGTCCCTTTCAACTCTGCTATTCCATGTAAACTCAGATTAAAGCTGGCTAAACATAATAAGGTCAACTTATTCTCCAAAACTCCTGAAAGCAACAGATGGAAACTCAGCAAGGAGAGAAGCAACCTAGAACTAAGGGGGAATTTCCTAATACCACTTTATAAAGCCTTTGTAAGGCCACACTTGGAATACGGCATCCAGTTTTGGTTGCCACCATGTAAAAAAAGATGTTGAGACTCTAGAAAGAGTGCAGAGAAGAGCAACAAAGAGGATTGGGGGACTGGAGGATAAAACATACGATGAACGGTTGCAGGAACTGGGCCTGGCTAGTCTAGTGAAGAGAAGGACCAGGGGAGACAGGAGAGCATCTTCCAATATTTGAGGGGCTTCCACAGAGAGGAGGGGAGTCAAGCTATTTTCTCCAAAGCACCTGAAGGCCAGAGAAGGAACGATGGATGGAAACTGATCAAGGAGAGATTCAACCTGGGAGAACAATCAACCCATGGAACAGAAGTTGCCTTCAGAAGTTGTGGGAGCTTCATCCCTGGAGGCTTTCAAGAAGTGACTGGACTGTCATCTGTCAGAAATGCTGTAAGGTCTCCTGCTTGGGTGAGGGGTTGGACTAGAAGACCTCCAACCCAGGGGTGGGTTCCTGCCAGTTCTAAGCTGTTCTATAGAAGAGGTTCCACAAATCTACCGTGCCATTTAGAACCGGTTCCAGCTCCCTCCCCCCCCACCCGTCCCCACATCATCAAGATGAAGAGCGAGAGGAGGAATTCTGGGAGTTGAAGTCCACAAGTCTTAAAACTGTCAAGTTTGAACACCCCTGGGTTTTTTTCCCTAAAGGGTTAGGGGTGCAAGGGTCTTGTAACTTGACCGCTTTAAGACTTGCACACTTCAATGCCAGAGTTCCTGAGCCAACATGACTGGAGGAGGAATTCTGGGAGTTGAAGTCCACAAGTCTTAAAGCTGTCAACTTTGAACACCCCTAGGGGTTTTTTCCCCCTAAAGGGTTAGGGGTGCAAAGATCTTGTAACTTGACAGCTTTAAGACTTGCACACTTCAATGCCAGAGTTTCTGAGCCAACATTTTGGTTGCTAAGCAAGAGCGTTGTTAAGTGAGTCTCACCACATTTTGCAAGTTGGCCACTCCCACCCAGTCACATGGCTGGCAAGCCACTCCCACAAAGCAGGCCACCCCTACAGAAGAGGTTGTAATTTTTTTTGAAACCCACCACTGCTCCAACCCTATTATTCTATGTTTTAACCAAAATAAGAGATTTTTTTTTATCGGGGTGGGGGGTGAATTAGATGGTGTTAATACTACAACCGCCTGGGTCTTAAGTATCCGTCAGAGGGCCTGTCAATGCATAGAGGGTGCAGACATATCCAAACGGAAAGAATTTACTATCGGTATTTGTAAATTATCTGTTCTCAAAATTGAGAAAAGGGATGCGGTGGCTCAGGGGCTAAGACGCTGAGCTTGTTAATTAGAAAGGTCAGCAGTTCGGCGGTTCAAATCCCTAGCACCATGTAACGGAGTGAGTTCCCGTTCCTTGTCCCAGCTTCTGCCAACCTAGTAATTCAAAAGCACGTAAAAAATGCAAGTAGAGAAATAGGGACCACCTTTGGTGGGAAGGGAACAGTGTTCCATGCGCCTTTGGTGTTGAGTCATGCCGGCCACATGATTATGGAGACGTCTTCGGACAGCGCTGGCTCTTCGGCTTTGAAATGGAGATGAGCACCGCCCCCTAGAGTCAGGAACGGCTAGCACATATGGGCGAGGGGAACCTTTACCTTAAAGTTGAGAAGAGGAGAGGTGGGGCACCCATGAAGGACACCTGGCTTCTCTCCCCATCAGTGAGAGACCAGCCACCTTCACCAGAGATGGGAGCCTGGAGACTTGGCTGTTCTTCTCAGAGAGAGCCGAGGTGGTGCAGTGGTTAAATTCAGCACTGCAGGCTACTTCAGCTGACTGTTATCTGCAGTTCGGCTGTTCAAATCTCACCGGCTCAGGGTTGACTCAGCCTTCCATCCTTCCGAGGTGGGCAAAATGAGGACCCGGATTGTTGTTGGGGGCAATATGCTGACTCTGTAAACCGCTTAGAGAGGGCTGAAAGCCCTATGAAGCGGTATATAAGTCTAACTGCTATTGCTATTCCTCAGTGGTGTTTGCCCCACCGTGGCAGGTGGTTAGAGACAGGTGGGGACCCCTAGGAGGCTGGAGGGACAGAGGAGGGGATGCAGGAGGAATCCAGAATCACACTGTGGCTTTGACCCCCTTCTTCTTCTTCCTCCTCCTCCTCTCCATTTTAGCCAGGAGCCTTCGACCAAGCCATGGAGGACCTCAAGAACCAACTGGCAGCAAACAAGGGAGAGGAGGCTCAGAGCTTCTGGCTACTCACTGAGTAAGCTCTACGCAGGTCTTGTTGTCGTTTGTGCTTCTCTGCAACCACAGGGGTGTTCATGCCAAATCAAGCCCCATGGAGGTAGTCTGGAAATTATGGATTATTATAATTATAAGTCATAGCAATAGCAGTAGACTTATATACCGCTTCATAAGGCTTTCAGCCCTCTCTAAGTGGTTTACAGAGAGTCAGGATATTGCCCCCAACAATCTGGGTCCTCATTTTACCCACCTCGGAAGGATGGAAGGCTGAGTCAACCCTGAGCCGGTGAGATTTGAACCGCTGAACTGCTGATCTAGCAGTAGCCTGCAGTGCTGCATTTAACCACTGCGCCACCTCGTCATGACAGAAGGAAACACACGTGACCATTTCATGTCCTTTTCTGCAATGGCTGTAAAGTCAAGGTGGAGTCATTAAACGGATCCACTCTTTGCCACGGGCCGGTTTTCGGCAGAGACTGGAAGTACTAAACACAGATCCCCTTGCAGAAACATCCGAAAGCAAAGTCTGTAGCACAAGGTTTTACACCTGGGCAGGGAAAAACCGAAGGGGCCAAGCCCAGATTAGGCGAAACCTGGCTCAGAAACAGCCCCTGGGAGAGGGACTTTGGAGTCCAAGTGGACGATCCCTTAAACCAGATCCAGCCGTGCGCGGCAGCAGCCAAAAAAGCTAAAACCGTAATATTTATGGTTGCATAAACAGAGGCCTAGAATCAAAATCACGTGAAGGATTAGCACCGCTTTATAAAGCCTTTAGTAAGGCCACACCTGGAATCCTGCATCCAGTTTTGGTCCCCACGTTACAAAAAAGATGTGGAGACTTTGGAAAAAGTGCAGAGAAGAGAAACTGAGATGATCAAAGGCCTGGAGACTGAAACATGCGAAGGACCCTTGCAGGATTTGAGTTTGGCTAATCTAGAGAAAAGAAGCTGAAACACACCAATGAGAGGATGAGTGGGAAACAGAGGAGAGAAGAAAGATAGGAAGAGAGGGATAGGAGAGAGGGTGAAGGGGGGAAGATGGGGAGAATAAGGAGGAGTGGAATGAAGAGAGAGGAGAAGGAGAAAGGAAGGGGAAGTAGAGTAGAAAAGGATGATGGAGGGAAGGAAGGAGGTAGGGAGGTGGAGGAGATAGGCAGAAGAAAGTGGTGGATAAGGCATAAACAGGGTGTATGGAGAGCAGATTTTTTTGGGGGGGGAGTTGGTGGCAAGACGAACTGATGTAATTAATAATCAACACAATATAAGGAGGAGTGGTAAGGGGAGAGAGTAGAAGGAGAAAGAAAGGGGAAGCAGAGTAGTATGGAAGCGGAAATACACCAATGAGAGGAAGAGTGGGAAACAGAGGAGAGAAGAAAGATAGGAAGAGAGGGATAGGAGAGAGGGTAAGGGGGGAAGATGAGGAGGATAAGGAGGAGTGGAATGAAGAGAGAGGAGAAGGAGAAAGGGAGGGGAAGTAGAGTAGGAAAGGATGACGGAGGGAAGAAAGGAGGTAGGAGAGAGGTAGAAGAAAGAGGTGTATGGAGAGCAGAAGAGCCAATAATGGGTTTTTATCTTTCTGGGCGTTGATGACAAGAGGAACTGATGTAATGACTACTTAATACAATAGGATATTGGCTACCTAATAGTATACATGTGATTGTATGTTATGGAAATGGAAAATTAAAATATTTTTCAAAGAAGAAAAGAAAAGAAGGGATTAAGGGGGACATGATAGCAGCATTCCAATATTTGAGGGGCTGCCCCGAAGAAGAAGGGGTCAAATTATTCTCCAAAGCACCAGAAGGCAGGAGAAGAAACAATGGATGGAAACTAATCAAAAGAGAGAAGCAACCTGAAATTAAGGAGAAATTTCCTAACAGTGAGAATGTTCAACCAGTGGAACAGCTGGCCACCAGAAGTTCTGGGTACTTCACCACTGGAGGTTTTTAAGAAGAGACTGGGCAACCATTTGTCTGAAATGGCCTAGGTCTCCTGACTGAGCAGGGGGGGGTGGACTAGAAGACCTCCAAGGTCCCTTCCAGCTCTGCCCTGATTCTGAAATGCTGGTTGGTGGTTCAGGGTTTGAAATGCAATCATGGGGATCATCGAGGAATCTGATGCTGGAACTTCAAAACTAGGCCCCAGATAACCTTTGCTGGGGGGGTCTGTCGTAGCTCCGTACAATTGATAAGTCACCAGCCATAAGTCAAGGACTTCCTGTATATGTAGTCCTCGACTTACGACCATTAATTTACTAAACAGTCGAAGTTACAACGGCAGTGAAAAAAGAAGAAACTTACGGCTGTTTTTCACCTTTGTGACTGTTGCTGCAGCATCCCTGGGGGGTTAATGTCCAAAATCATTTGGATGATTGGCAACTGACTCAGACTTATGACGGTCGCATTGTCCTGGGGTCTTTGGATCCCCTTTTGTGACCTCCTGACAAGCAATGGGGAAGCCAGAATCACTGACTTAACATCTGCAGTGATTCACTTAACAACGGCAGCAAGAAAGGACGTAGAATGGGGCAAAGCTCACTTGTCTCACTTAGCAACGGAGATTCTGGGCTCGGTTGTGGTTGCAATTTGAGGACAGACTGTAGTAGCCAAATAATGAACGGCAACGATTATAAATGTTCTGAAATTAGTAGGTATTCGGGATGAATTTGGCGCATGGATGAAGCAGATAGTAGGAAGGGAATCCCTATCTTGGTATTCCCAAGGGTATTTTTTCCAAAGGTCAGTGGGATTTTCTTGGGGGTTTTTTCCCCCTTGAAAACGTTTTGCTTCTCATCCAAGAACAAGAAGAAGAAGATCTGAACTACGGGATTGGACGGCATATAAATTTATTAAATTACAATTAAATTACAATTATAACTAAAGAGGCTTCTTGGCTGAGAAGCAAAATGTTTTCAAGGGGAAAAAAAAACACAAGAAAGTCCATTTGCCTTTTGGAAAAATCACCTTTGGGACACCCGTGACCTCAAGGACGGAGAATCCCCATGGACACCCCGTGTTGATTGCACTGATACAAACAGACACACAGATACACAAACCTGTTTTGTTCAGCTTGTGAATGTGAAGGATGTGGGGGGGGGGGGGAGAAATATGGGCAATTTATTTAATGCCTGCTTAGGAGTCTTAATTCCTTCTCTTCTTTTAATGGGTCTCTTCCCCATTCTCTCCTTTACTCTAAAATTAAATTCTGCCTTCTTTGCGGATATTTGCTTAATGTAGTTGTAGTTGTTGTGATCCATAGAATCACGCCTTGCACCCTAATCATCCCTAAAACCGCCTTACACTCAGTAGCAAATTTTTAAAAAAATTGAATTTCAACGTTTGCCTCCTCTAAGGGCTGCTCAAAATAGTCACTTTGCAGAAATTATTTAATTGCCAATTCCCGCAAGCCCAAACGTTATTATATATAAAACAGCAGAGAATTTGTTTAATAAAGTTTGTTAAAGTCTGTGTAGAGCAGTGTTTCTCAACCTTGGCAACTTGAAGATGTCCGGACTTCAACTCCCAGAATTCCCCAGCCAGCGAATGCTTAAACAGGTGAGGACTTCAACTCCCAGAATTCCCGGTCTTCGTTTATTCCCCCTAGACCAGTGTTTCTCAACCTTGGTCTTGAAGATGTCCGGACTTCAACTCCCAGAATTCCCCAGCCAGCTGGCTGGGGAATTCTGGGAGTTGAAGTCCGGACATCTTCAAGTTGCCAAGGTTGAGAAACACTGGTGTAGAGTGAATCTCAGAGATTTATTTTCCTGTACTGCCACCCGGAGGGCGCAAAGAGAACTGCACCCTACCTTTGTTTCAACTGTGCTTCCTACTTTGGGGCCAACTTTTAAGATGCGAGGACTTCAACTCCCAGAATCCCTTTGTGAGCTGGGGAATTCTGGGAGTTGAAGTCCTCGCATCTTAAAAGTTGCTGAGATTGGAAAACCCTGCTCGGCTGTGGATAAATCCAAAATAAGGAGGGAAGGAAGGAGAGAAGGAGAGAAGAAAGGAGGGAAGGAAGGAGGGAAGGAAGGAGAGAAGGAGAGAAGAAAGGAGGGAAGGAAGGAGGGAATGTAGGAGAGAAGGAAGGGGGAAGGAAGGAGGAAAGGAAGGGGGAAAGGAAGGAGAGAAGGAGAGAAGAAAGGAGGGAAGGGGGAAGGAGGGAGGGAAGGAAGGAGGGAAGGAAGGAGAGTAGGAGAGAAGAAACGAGGGAAGGAAAGAGGGAGGGAGGGAAGAAGAAGTAGGACCGTTGTAAGATAAGATGGATCTATGGGATGTTAAGAAAGCAATCTTCAAGTATATTGTCAACTGTAGGGAAAAAAATGTTATAAATACATATCATTAATAACAGTTATGAGATCATATAATTGTGAATGTATATATGAAATTGATAAAATAATTTTTTTTTAAAAAAATCCAAAATAATTATTGACAACGTCATTATTTATCCCTTTAGAAATAAACCAAATTATATCATTTCATTTCCATCTATTTTCTGTAAGTGACATGTATCTTCAATTTCAGTTTTTATATAATCAACATTTTACTTAGTTTCCACAATTAATAATATTGGTATTATTCACTCACATCTTATTTGGCTGCATATCCTTATCAGGATTAACATATTTCATTTTATTCTACTAATCCCCTATTCCCAAATTCCCCTTTTTTCCTTTTTCTTCTTTTTATATGTATTATGTCTTTTCTTTCAAATCTTTTCCACCACTTTCCGATAGATTGTTAAGAGGATAATCTTCCCCAGAATTTTTCTTTTCCCCACCATTTCTCTCTTTATTTTTGGCTAATTTCTTTTTTGGGGGTGGGTGCTAACTTTCTACCAATCTTGGTTTCTCCCTGGGCAGAGAGGTTGAGGATCTGAATTGCCCAGAGTCTTCTTGCCATTAGTTCTCCCTCTGCTTCCTCCCAGGATTGATCACTGGAACATCGAAAAGGAGCGGATCGTGGTGCTCACTGATGCTGCCCTCCTGGTGTGCAAATACGACTTCATCATGCTCAAATGCCTGGACCTCCAGAGGATCTCCCTGGGCTACATCGAGAAGATCTCCACGGGCCCCTTCGCATTTCCAGAGAAGTCCTTGGACAGGTGAGGTCCCGCAGCTCATCTCAACATGCCAGGAAGCCATCTTTTCTTTTTGGACTTTCTACTGTGGGAAAACGGGAGGGGCGGATTGTACGGAGTTAGATGGTGTGCAGCCATAACAACATTCTTTCTAGAAAGCCAAGGCCATCCTTTGTCTCTGCACCTGACTGGAACTGGGTGGAGGCAGAAGCTGCCAGCATGGCAGTGGGAGATTGGACCATGGGATGGGCTTGTGGGTGGGGGGGGGGGCAAGATCTTGAACTTTCAACTGGGTGGGGGAAACTGGGAAGCTTTCGGATTCAGGTTTTCCCAGATGTGCCGACATGGCTCTCTTCATCAATTGGAACTTTGAGGAATCCTTTGCCTCGGACTCTGATTTAATTTTGGATGCTATTTGGAACCCTGACACATCAGTGATGAGGGAAGGGATCTAGGAGCTTTCCAAGGGTGGATACACTTCAACTGCCAAGATAAACGACATGGAAGAGCCACGTTGATTGCCAGCTGGGTAGGATCTCATGGCGGAAACTGCCGAGAGAACATTTAGTGCAATCCCAATCCCAAAAAGGTAACTGGACTTTTTGGGTTAGGCAAGGAAACCCAACTGCACAGGTACAGTATAGGTGGTACCTTGCTCAACAGTTGAAACTGTAAGAGGGATCTTGGAGTCCTAGTGGACAACCATTTAAATCGGAGCCAGCCGTGGGCAGCAGCTGCCCAAAAAGTTGAAGGGTGTGTTTGTGTGTGCCAGGCAGCTGCTTTCTTGCGAGCAGGCTCCCGAAGAGCCTGGCTCCAAAATAATAAGCCCCCTCCTCTGACAATTAGGCCAAGACCATATTTCGAGGGTCAAAAGAAAATAAGACCCTGTCTTATTTTGGGGAAAAGACGGAAGTGGTGCTCCAGGATTTTCCAGGAGAGTCTCAATGCTCATATTCTAGCAATAGCAATAGCAGTTAGACTTATATACCGCTTCATAGGGCTTTCAGCCCTCTCTAAGCGGTTTACAGAGTCAGCATATCGCCCCCCACAGTCTGGGTCCTCATTTTACCCACCTCGGAAGGATGGAAGGCTGAGTCAACCCTGAGCCGGTGAGATTTGAACCGCTGAACTGCAGATAACAGTCAGCTGAAGTGGCCTGCAGTACTGCACCCTAACCACTGCGCCACCTCGGCTCCATATTCTGCCACCAAGGCTCTTCTTTTGCAAAGATAGTTAGGGGGAATGGAGTCTAAATCATATATAGAATGGTTCCAGGAATTGGGTATGTCTAGTTTAATGAAAAGAAGGGCTATAAATCAGAGTATGAGCTGGAAGGGACCTTGGAGGTGTTCTAGTCCAACCCCTGCTCAAGCATACTATACTATCTCAGACAAGTGGCTGTCCAATTTCTTCTTAAAAACCTCCATCGATTGAGCACCGATACCTTCTGGTGTCAAGCTGTTCCACTGGTTAATTGTCCTCACTGTTAGGAAGTTTCTCCTTAATTCCAGGTTGTTTCTCTCCTTGATTATTTTCCATAAAATAAAGCACCACATAGAACAAACAAATGCACAGTCACCATGTGCTTTACTGCTGAACTAACAGGAAAAAGGAAACTTTACTTAGAACGAAAGAGCCTACAGCTAGAGGCCATGGATCCAACCTGGTAAACGCTGCCATCTACTGGCTAAATTAAATACTACTGTAATTGTTGCATAGAAATACATTCCAACAATGATTTCCAACACTTGGTGCTTTGGAGAATAAATTGACCCCCTCTTCTTTGGGGGAGCCCCTCAAATACTGGAAGGCTGCTATCATGTCCCCCCTGGTCCTTTTTTTCACTAGACTAGCTGTAACCAATTTCTGCAACCGTTCTTCCTACGTTTCAGCCTCCAGGCCTTTGATCATCTCAGTTTCTCTTCTCTGCACTTTTTCCCAAGTCTCCACATCTTTTTTGTAATGTGGTGGCCAAAACTGGATGCAGGATTCCTTACTAAAGGCTTTCTAAAAGGTAAAATTTCCCTGTGCACATATGTACTAGCCGTTCCCAGCTCTAGAGGGCAGTGCTCATCTCAGTTTCTAAGCTGAACAGCCAGCGCCGTCTGAAGACGTCTCCGTGGTCATGTGGCCGGCATGACTCAATGCCGAAGGTGCACGGAATGCTGTTCCCTTCCCACCAAAGGTGGTTCCTATTTTTCCACTTGCATTTTTTATCTGCTTTCGAACTACTAGGTTGGCAGAAGCTGGGAGCTCACTCCATTACGCGGCATTAGGGATTCGAACCGCCGAACCGCCGACCTTCTGATCGACAAGCTCAGCATATTAGCCACTGAGCCACCGTATCTCTAAGGCTTTATAAAGCGGTACTAATACTTCACATGATTTAAAATCTAGGCCTCTGTTTATACCACCAAGGATTGTATTCGCTTTTTTTTGGCAGCTGCTGCACACAGCCCGGCTCATGTTTAAGCGATCGGGCAATCAAATGAAGTTATTGCCTAGGGGATGACAGGATAGCAGTCTTCCAGTATTTGAGGGGCTGCCTAGGAGAAGAAGGGGTTATCCTGCTCTGCAAAGCACCTGAGGGCAGGACAAGAAGCAAGGGATGGAAACTAATCAAGGAGAGAAGCAACTTAGAACTAAAGAGACATTTTCTGATAGTGAGAACAATTAACCAGTGGAGCAACTTGCCTCCAGAAGTTGTGAATGCTCCAACACTGGAAGTTGTTAAGAAGAGATCGGGCAACCTTTTCTCTGAAATGGTAAAGGGTTTTCTGCTTGAGCAGGGGGGCTGGACTAGAAGACCTCCAAGGTTCTTTCCAACTCTGTTATTTTGCTATCCATCCTTCCTTCCTTCCTTCCTTCCTTCCTTCCTTCCTTCCTGGACAGGGGGCTGGACTAGAAGACCTCCAAGGTTCTTTCCAACTCTGTTATTCTGCTATCCTTCCTTCCTTCCTTCCTTCCTTCCTTCCTTCCTTCCTTCCTTCCTTCCTTCCTTCCTTCCTTCCTTCCTTCCTTCCTTCCTTCCTGGACAGGGGGCTGGACTAGAAGACCTCCAAGGTTCTTTCCAACTCTGTTATTCTACTATCCTTCCTTCCTTCCTTCCTTCCTTCCGTCCTTCCTTCCTTCCTTCCTTCCTTCCTTCCTTCCTTCCTGGACAGGGGGTTGGAATAGAAGACCTCCAAGGTTCTTTCCAACTCTGTTATTCTACTATCCATCCTTCCTTCCTTCCTTCCTTCCTTCCTGCCTTCCTTCCTTCCTTCCTTCCTTCCTTCCTTCGACAGGGGGTTGGACTAGAAGATCTCCAAGGTCCCTTCTGTCATTATGAATTGGAGGCAGGAGGGTAGCCTGGAAGCTGCTTGTCAAGCTTTCTCTCCACCCTTCAGCAGATGGCAGTCTTCTCTCTTGAGATGGCAGGGCTGACCTCCTCAGCAGAAACTTACTGTGTCTCCAAGAGCCAAGAGTCCCAGCCAACTTTTAATTTCCGTGTCCCAGTTCACCTTGTTCGCCCCAGAGAGAGTGAGAAAGAGAGAAACCGAGAAAGCACATGACCTTCCAAAGCTGGGTGGCATCTCCAAGTTGGAATGGACGTGGCATTCTTGGTCTGAGGCCACCTAAAACTTCCATTCATGCCTTCTTCCCTGCTCTCCTCTCCTGTCGCATTGCAAGAGATCCAGGACACTTTGGTTTCAAGAGTGTTGATATTCATGGACATTTTCTGGCAGTGCAGCTTTTGGCCTCACCCAGCCTCACTTCCAGTGGTGGGTTTCAAAAAATGTTTGGAACCTCTTCTGTAGGTGTGGCCTGCTTTCCGGGTCCACTGGTGGAACCTCTTCTAATCGGTTTGGTAGATTTGACGAACCGGTTCTATCGAACCGGTGCGAACCGGTAGGAACCCACCTCTGCTCACTTCCTCGATCTGTTGGATGGCTGACCAATTTAGGAACTTGTGCTTAAAGGCCAGGAAAGGTGTTCACATCGCACATTTAACCAGGTTTGTTTCACAGGAGAGAGTAGCAGAGCTGGAAGGGACCTTGGAGGTCTTTGAGTGCAACTTCCTCGTCAAAGAAGGTGCCCCTATATACCATTTCTAGACAAATGGCTGTCCGGTCTCTTTCTTAGAAAGCTCCAGTGATGGAGCACCCACAACATCTGGTGGCAAGCTGTTCCACGGGTTAATTGTCTTAACAATCTGAAAAATCCACCCATGGAACAGGAGGTTGTGAAAGCTTCATCACTGGACACTTTCAAGAAGAGATTGGATTGCCATCTGTCAGAAACGGTGTGTGGGGGGGGAGTCTCTTGCTTGGGGCGGGGTTGGAATAGATGACCTACGAGGCCCCTTCCGACTCTGTTACTCTGTTTAAGTCTTCTTAAAAAGCTCCAGTGATGGAGCACCAGCAACTTCTGAAGAACCAAGGGATTAATCCATCCAATAGGTCAAGTTCGCACAAGTTGAAACTTCATGTTATTTCTCCATGGTTTAGGATGTATTGCTAGCTCCATCTCTTTGGTTATTCTATCCCTGAAGGTATGAGGCAGAAGGGTTCTTTGAGGACATCTAGCTCAGCCCCTTGGCTTAGTACCAAATACAGGAGAATATTTGTGAGTCAGAGTTGAAATGAGAGTTCCTTCATGCTCTCTGAGCTTGGTGGTTTTCTTGCAGTTGTTTCATGGCCTAACTAGGTAACATCATCAGTTAGTAGCACTGATGGTGTTCCCTAGTTGGGCCTTGAAACGTCTGCAAGAAAACCACCAAGCTCAGAGAGCACCAAGGACCCCACAGTCCTTTTCCTCCCCCCCCACTCCTCCTCCTCCTCCTCCTCCTCCTCCTCCTCCTCCTCCTCCTCCTCCTCCTTTGCTCTTCAAACCCCATAGTCTTCTGGCACTGATGGTGTTCCCTAGTTGGGCCTTGAAACGTCTGCAAGAAAACCACCAAGCTCAGAGAGCACCAAGGACCCCACAGTCCTCCTCCTTGTAAGTAAGTTTGATTTTATTTATAGGCCGCCCAATCCCGAAGGACTCCGGGCGGCTTACAGAAGGGAAGAGAAAGAAAATAAAAGAAAGTAAAAATAAAATAAGACAAGTTAAAACGACACAAATACATTCATTTCAATCGGGGCTGGACCTCAACAATGCGGTCAACAGCCCCAGGCTTGCCGGAATAGCCAGGTCTTGACAGCTTTTCTGAAGGCCATGAGAGTGGGTGAGGTCCAGATTTCCGGGAGTAGTTCGTTCCAAAGGGTCGGGGCAGCCACAGAGAAGGCCCTCCTCCAGGGAGCCGCCAGCCGACATTGTCTGGCTGACGGCATCTGAAGGAGGCCCACCCTGTGTGATCTCACCGGCCGCTGGGAGGAGAGTGGCAGTAGGCAGTCTCGCAGGTGGTCTCCTCCTCCTCCTCCTCCTCCTCCTCCTCCTCCTCCTCCTCCTCCTCCTCCTCCTCCTCCTCCTCCTCCTCCTCCTCCCTCCCAGCACTAATGATGTTCCCTAGTTGGGTCATGAAATGTCTTCAAGAAAACCACCAAGCTCAGAGATCACCAAGGACCCTGCAGTCCTTTTCCTCCTCCTCCTCCTCCTCCTCCTCCTCCTCCTCCTCCTCCTCCTCCATCATTCCCTTCCAGCACTGATGATGTTCCCTAGTTGGGTCATGAAACGTCTGCAAGAAAACCACCAAGCTCAGAGAGCACCAAGGACCCCACAGTCCTCCTCTTCCTCCTCCTCCTCGCTCTCCTCCTCCTCCTCGCTCTCCTCCTCCTCCTCCTCCTCCTCCTCCTCCCTTCCAGCACTGATGATGTTCCCTAGTTGGGTCATGAAACGTCTGCAAGAAAACCACCAAGCTCAGAGAGCACCCAGGACCCCTCAGTCCTCCTCTTTCTGCTTCTCATCTTTCTCCTCCTCCTCCTCCTCCTCCTCCTCCTCCTCTTCCTCCTCCTCCCTTCTAGCACCAATGATGTTCCCTAGTTGGGTCATGAAATGTCTTCAAGAAAACCACCAAGCTCAGAGATCACCAAGGACCCTGCAGTCCTTTTCCTCCTCCTCCTCCTCCTCCTCCTCCTCCTCCTCCTCCTCCCCCTCCTCCTCCTCCTCCTCCTCCTCCTCCTCCTCCTCCTCCTCCTCCTCCTCCTCCTCCTCCTCCCTTCCAGCACTGATGATGTTCCCTAGTTGGGTCATGAAACGTCTGCAAGAAAACCACCAAGCTCAGAGAGCACCAAGGACCCCACAGTCCTTTTCCTCCTCCTCCTCCTCCTCCTCCTCCTCCTCCTCCTCCTCCTCCTCCTCCTCCCCCTCCCTCCTCCTCCCTTCCAGCACTGATGATGTTCCCTAGTTGGGTCATGAAACACCTGCAAGAAAACCACCAAGCTCAGAGAGCACCAAGGACCCTGCAGTCCTTTTCCTCCTCCTCCTCCTCCTCCTCCTCCTCCTCCTCCTCCTCCTCCTCCTCCTCCCTCCCTCCCTCCCTCCCTCCCTCCCTCCCAGCACTGATGATGTTCCCTAGTTGGGTCATGAAATGTCTGTAAAAAAACCACCAAGCTCAGAGAGCACCAAAAACCCCACATTCCTCCTCCTCCTCCTCCTCCTCCTCCTCCTCCTCCTCCTCCTCCTCCTCCTCCTCCTCCTCCTCCTCCCTCCTCCTCCTCCTCCTCCTCCTCCCTTCCAGCACTGATGATGTTCCCTAGTTGGGTCATGAAATGCCTGCAAGAAAACCACCAAGCTCAGAGAGCACCAAGGACCCCACAGTCCTTTTCCTCCTCCTCCTCCTCCTCCTCCTCCTCCTCCTCCTCCTCCTCCTCCTCCTCCTCCTCCTCCTCCTCCCTCCTCCTCCTCCTCCTCCTCCTCCCTTCCAGCACTGATGATGTTCCCTAGTTGGGTCATGAAACACCTGCAAGAAAACCACCAAGCTCAGAGAGCACCAAGGACCCCACAGTCCTTCCTCCTCCTCCTCCTCTTCCCCTCCCTCCTCCTCGCATTGATAATATTGTGTACTTTGGGTAATGAAAGGTCAGCAAGAAAGCCACCAAGCTCAGAGAGCATCCAGGACACCTCTGTTTAGTGCAGGGATTCCACCAGGAACCAAAGTGAAAGCCTTCATTGACCAGGAAATTCTTTCTGAGTTTCTGAGGTCCAATTCGTGTGTCCTTCCCTTGCTCTCGGTTTCAGCGAGGGAGGGGGGGTTGTCTTCTTCGCCCCAGCCCTCTTGCTCAAAGGTTTTGCAGCCCTCTTGCCCTTCTCTTTTGCAAGCTCAGCTGTCTCCCTCTCCGATGGGTGACCAGGCTGACTTCTCTTCTGTCATGTTCTCATCAGACGCTAAATAAATAATCACCTGCAAGATTTTATTTAAAACAAAGCACCAGGCAGTGAACAAGAGGGAGGGGAGGGGCGGTGAATGCAGAGGGTCATCTGGGCTGGGGGGGCGGTGGGGGGGGGAAGAAACACCAGAGAAAGGAGAAAGGGGCTGGGGGAATGGCCCTGAGCAAGGGGGGCGCAGTCACCAGCTAGCAATACATGTAGTCCTCGGCTTACGACCACAATAGGGGGCCAAACGTTTCCACTGCTAGGAAAGAGACCGTTGTTAAATGAGCTTTGCCCCGTTTTACAACCTTCCTTGCCACCGCTCTTAAGTGAATCGCTGCGGTGGTTAAGTTAGCGACGTGGTCATTAAGCGAATCGGGACTTCCTCCTCGACTTTGCTTTTTCGGACGGTCGCAAAAAGGGGACCAACGTGACCTCAAGAACATTGCAACGGTCATAAATAGGGAGCCAAGCATCTGAATTCTGATCACGGGACGGTGGGGGGGATGCTATGACGGCCGTGACTCTGAAACGCTGGTCCTTTCTCAGTGTTGCTGTAGCTTTGAACGAGCTGTCGTAATTCAAGGACTAGCTGTACCGCACAACCTGTCTGGCTGTTGAAATGGGGGCTGTTCTTTTGCCCCCATCAGTTAGGGCGGGGAGGGGGGTGTCTCTCCAAATCTTGGCCGCTTGAAGACTTTGAGGACTTCAACACTTCAGAATTCTCCTCCAGCCGGCGATGCTTCCTCTCTTGCGATCCCTTCCTCTGCAATCTCTCCACTTTAATTTCATTCTGTTCTGGGAGTCAAAGTCCCCCCCTCCAAGTCTTAAACTTGCCAAAATTGGAGACCCCTGAAATACGAGGAGGTCATCAGCTTTGCCCCCCCCCCTTCCCCAATTCTTCTCCCCAGCTGAACTGGCAACGATCCAGCCAGAAGCTCTGAATTTCAGCCGAGCTGCTGCGCCCCGGCAGGCCTGCATCCGTTGCCCCCTGCAAAGAGCAGGGAGTACGCAAGCTGCAATTACAGGCGTTAACACACAAAGACACACACACACCCTGGAGAGATTGATTTGGCAACCTTCTTCCACTTGGGCAGGGCCCTGAGGAACACACCCGTCCCCTGGAGGGGATGAAAAAGCAGCCCGAATTATCAGCATGACTCAAGAGACGCCTGCAAGGAGATGAGGAGGAGGAGGAGGAGGAGGGTGTGTGTGTGGGGGGGGGTATGTGGCTTTCAGCAGATCAAACCTTGAGATCTTGGCGTGGCTCATGTCCGCCCCCTCCTCTTCCCCCCCCCTACTCCATCCCCCAGTTTAATTTGCAAACCAAGAGGTTTGCAAACCCCCAATCTGGCTCCCAGCTGCATTTTTCCTCATCCCTCCACTGTGACGGCAGCTGCTTTCCTCTAATTCGGCGGCTGCCGTGGGTAAATTTGCACCCAGTCAAGAAGAAACATGCTCCCAGTTTGCCTCCTTCGCCCATCCTGAATCTCTGTACTCTTGTCAGCAGGAGGGGGGCTGAAGCACCCATTCGCTTCTCCCCAGGCTGGCTTGGCTTACGCTGCACCTCCCCACTCGCTTAGCAAATGGGGCAATGGGATGGGGCTGGTGAAAAGAAGGACTAGGGGTCCTAGAGAGCAGCTCCACATGGGGCTGTCCCGAAGGAGGAGGAAGTGGGGGGTGTCCACCTCTTCTCCAAAGCAGCTGAAGGCAGGAGAAGAACGGATGGAAATGCACCCAGGAGAGATCCAGACTAGAACTAAGGAGGAATTCAAATCCCAGGATTCCCCAGCCGGCCATGCGTGAGGGTTCTCCCCCCCCCACTTCTTAGAGTGGAGAGATTGCAGAGAAAGGGATGGCAAGAGAGTCAGCAGGCCAGAATGGGGATCCATATCAAGAGGGATGCGTTAGTGCCAGGGAATTCTGGGAGTTGAAGTCCGACCCATCTTCAAGTGACGAAGGTTGAGGAATGCTGCTCCAGGCCATCTTTAAAGCAGGACTGTCTGAGGAGGAGGTCCACCGTCCCCTTGGACCCTCCCTCACGTCACGATGAGGGCTCCAAATGGGAAGAACGGCTCTTTGTAAACTGCCCAGGATCAGTGAGAGCAAATCAGTGGCCATATAGATCTTTTAGCTATATCTAGGTATCTCCATCCATCCATCCATCCATCCGTCCTATCATCTATCTATCTATCTATCTATCTATCTATCTATCTATCTATCTATCTATCTATCTATCTATCTATCTATCTATCATCGATCATATGTATGATATATATTGTCTGTCTGTCTGTCTGTCTATTTATCTATTTCTCTCTCTCTCTCTCTCTCTATCTATCTATCTATCATCTATCTATCTATCTATCTATCTATCTATCTATCTATCATCGATCATATGTATGATAGCAATAGCAATAGCAATAGCAGTAGACTTATATACCGCTTCATAGGCCTTTCAGCCCTCTCTAAGCGGTTTACAGAGAGTCAGCATATTGCCCCCAACAATCTGGGTCCTCATTTCACCCACCTCGGAAGGATGGAAGGCTGAGTCAACCCTGAGCCGGTGAGATTTGAACCGCTGACCTGCTGATCTAGCAGTAGCCTGCAGTGCTGCATTTAACCACTGCGCCACCTTGGCTCTGATATATATTGTCTGTCTGTCTGTCTGTCTGTCTATTTATCTATTTCTCTCTCTATCTATCTATCATCTCTCTCTCTCTCTCTCTCTCTCTCTCTCTCTCTCTATATATATATATATATATATATATATATATATATATATATATATATCATCACCGATCATATCTATGATATATATTGTCTGTCTGTCTGTCTGTCTATCTATCTATCTTTCTATCTCTCTGTCTGTCTGTCTGTCATCTATATCTATCTATCTATCTATCTATCTATCACCGATCGTATCTATGATATATATTGTCTGTCTGTCTGTCTGTCTGTCTGTCTATCTATCTATCTATCTATCTATCTATCTATCTATCTATCTATCTATCTATCTAATCTAATCTAATCTAATCTAATCTAATCTAATCTATTGTCTAAACTAAAATACTATAATGAAATAAAACAAAATGAACAGGATCCCCTAAGCAGCTGTGGCATCAGCCAAAGCACTGGGCAAGAACAGTCTATCTTAAACTCTTGCCGTGCTCTCAGCCTGCTGCCTGCAACTGGGAAGTCAGGGCATCCTTGGGCAATTGTAAGCAAAAAAAAACCCAAACCCACAAGGTCATATTTTTTTGGAGTTTAAAAGTGTGAGTTTTTTTGTAATTTTTTGCATCCAACCAGAAGGGTGGAGAGCTTGTGGTGTTCTTGGCGGGGGGGTGTGTGTGTGTCTCTGGCCCTTCCTGGGGAGTGGGAGGACTTGGGAAAATAGAAAATAGTTGGAGGGTTTTAGATTTTTGGCCGTGGTTTCCTCTCCCGGCTTGTTTTAGATCAGTTTCTGAATGTTTCGTTACCAGACTTTGTAACATCATCAGCGGGACTTTCTCGTCCTGTTCTTGGACGTTTCCTTCCTGACTCCCCCCACCCCCCCACCCCCCCCGAACAGGAAGAAGGAGGAGGGGGGCTTGTTGATCTGATGCAGGCCAAAGGTTTTTGCTTGGCGGCCAGGTGACTCCGGAGGCCAGAAAGACGGCACCTGCTTGGTGGGGGGTGGGGAGGTGGAAGAGCTGGAGGGCGTGATTTGAACTGCTTCCAACCCAACCTCTCGCCTCCAGGGCTGGCCTGCCAGGGAGAGGGTGGGGGACGGACGGACGCCCTTTGTGTGACACCACCCCTGCCCTCCAGGTGCCAACCTCTCTGCTTGTTGAGGCTCCTGTGCAAACAGGACCCCCGAACAGCACTCAGGGTGCCAGTCAGGGATGCCCTGGGCTTTCGCAAAATGAGAGGATGGGGAGGGAGTGGAAAAAATGGGAGAGAGAGAGAGAGAGAGAGAAAGGGAAGAAGAGGAGGGGGAGGAGAAAAAGAAGAAGGATAAAGAAAGAGAAGAAGGAGAAGGAAAAGAAGGGGAAAGAGGAGAAGGAGAAGGAGAAGAGGAGGAGGAGGAGAAAAAGAAGGATAAAGAAAGAGAAGAAGGAAAAGAAGGGGAAAGAGGAGAAGGAGAAGGAGGAAAAGAGGAGGAGGAGAAGAAAAAGAAGGATAAAGAAAGAGAAGAAGGAAAAGAAGGGGAAAGAGGAGAAGAAGGAAGAGAAGGAGAAGGAGGAAAAGAGGAGGAGGAGAAGGAGAAAAAGAAGAAGGATAAAGAAAGAGAAGAAGGAGAAGGAGGAGAAGGAGGAGAAGAAGGAGGAGGAGAAGAGGAGGAGGAGAAAAAGAAGAAGGATAAAGAAAGTGAAGAAGGAGAAGGAAACGAAGGAGAAGGAGGAGAAGGAGAAGGAGAAGAGGAGGAGAAAAAGAAGAAGGATAAAGAAAGAGAAGAAGGAGAAGGGAAAGAAGAAAAGGAAAGGAAAGAGGAGGAAGGAGGAAAAGGAGAAGGAGATGGGGAACAGAAAGCAGAAAGAGAAGGAGGAGGAGAAGAGGAAGGAGGAAAAAAAGTAGAAGGAGGAGATGGGTAACACAAAACAGAAAGAAGGTGAAGGAGAAGAAAGAGAAGAGGAGGAGGAAATGGAGAAGAAGAGGAGGAGGAGGAGGAGGAGACGGGGAATGGAAAGCAGAAAGAAGGAGAAGGAGGGAAAGGGAGGAGGAGGAGGAGAAGAGGAGGAGAATGGGAGAAGGAGAAGAAGGAGAAGGAGGAGAATAGGAGAAGAAGGAGAGAAGGGATGGTGGTGATGGTTGAGAAGAAGAGAAGGTTGATGGTGGAGTAGAAGTGGTGGTGATGGTTGAGAAGGAGGAGAATGGACAGGAGTGATGACAGAGGAGAAACAGTGGTGCCAGTGGTGAAGAAGAAGAAGGAGGATCGGTGGTGAAGGAGAAGAAGGAATTGTGGTGGTGCCAGAGGAGGAAGGAGAAGAAGAAGAGGGCCAAAAGAAGAACAATGAGGAGGAGCAGGAAGTGGAAAGAGAAACATCGAAACACTGTCGCCTTTTGATGTAGCAAGATGCGTGGACTTCAACTCCCAGAATTCCCCAGCCAGCGCGTGCTGGCTGGGGAATTCTGGGAGGTGAAGTCCGTCCGCACATCTTAAAGAGACCACAGTAGAGAAACAAAGTCCTAGAGAGAAACACCCCTCTCTGCTTCGTCTCTTGATTCCAAATCTCGATTCATTTCCAGGTCTAATTGAATGCATGGCCCCCTTTTCAAAACTGCATTTCCCCCCCTCCCCTAATATAATTAGGCCCCAGGCCCCAATTGGCCTCGTAAAGAGATCGTGGGGGTCTGTCCATTTCTCTGAAGCTTTGACCCAAAACACCTGGTCCCCAAAACAGGATGCAGGGCCACCCAACTCCCCCACCCCACCATTCTTCTGTGCCTCCTCCTCCTCCTTTCTAAAACCACCTTCATTGTTCTCCCAAAATAAGGTAACCGCTAGAAAAAAGAGAGAGGAGGAGTTTTCTACCCCAGAAGTCCCTGGGGCTTAACAGTCAAGCATTCTTGGCTTCTTCGGTTGACCACGTTCAGAAGTTTAACGTTGGCCACCACAATAGGCGGTGCTTTGTTATTACTGTTCTTTTTCTCAAGGAGTGAACCGACAGGCTGGTCCTCTCGCCCTTCTCCAAATCCTTTGAGGGCTTCATCCCAGTTGCATGAACTTCGGCTGAATCTCGCATCTTCTGACGTGTTCCCAAGAGGTCCCTTCCTCTCCCATCCCCAGCCATGGGTCAAACTGGAGCAAATCCTCCTTTGCTGAGCAAAGGTTCCTCTCTCCGTCTCTTCTCGCAAGTTCTCCAGATGTTCCTTCTCCTCTTCTGGAGAGAAGCAAAGGAGGATTTGCTCCAGTTTGATCCACGGCTGGGGGATGAGGTGAAGGAACATCTGGAGAACTTGTGAGATACCAGTCAAGGTGTGTAAAATCTGTTAGGTTTTTCCGTTTTCTGTGGAAGGAACCTCGTGTTGGCCATGGCTAGAAAGAGAAGGAGCTGGAGCTGAAGTCCTCACATGCTGGCTGAGGGAGCTGATACTCACACGTGTCCCATAGGTGTCCCATAGGTGTCCCATAGGTGTGTGTTCAGAAAGCTTGAGACTTCCAAACCTTCTGAATCCTGAAGGATCCTCACATCTCTTCCCCAGGTATCTACGGAGCTTCTCAGTCATCCAAACCAGGTTGTTAAGTGGATCCGTTTTCCCACAATGAAAAACTTCCTGGGAAGGTCAGAAATGGCGATCACGTGATCCTGCAACTACCACAAACACAACTTTTGACTGTAGGACGGTCATAAGTGTGAGGACAGTCATCAGTGGCTTTTTTTCAGCACCGTTGTAGCTTTGGACGACCCTTAATCAAATAGTTTTACATCAAGGGCTGCCTGTAGATTGTCAATTGTCAGAAATGGCGTAGGGTCTCCTGCTTGGGTGGGTGGGTGGGGGGTTGGACTAGATGACCTACAAGGTCCCCCCCCCCCAACTCTGTTAAATCTGTAATCTAATCTGCAATTCGTACAGGACTTCATCTCTCCAAGGAAGAGCCTGGATCCACAAACATTTGCAAGTGATACACAGACACCCCAAAATTTACTCCTGTCCAGAAATGAGATTTAAGATTTAAGATTTAAGATTTAATTTATTTGTATGCCGCCCTTCTCCGGGAGGGACTCAGGGCGGCGAACAACTCAAAAGGGGAAAGGGGACGACGACTACAATTTCCCTCTTCCCCGCTACTTGCAATTTAGTGGATTTTTAATTGAGGGGGTGGGCACGGCTTGGAGACCTGGCTCCGTCTGGGGAGAAAAACGCAGGCGTCCCGTTTTTGTTTTTCCTTCTCTCTCTCGAAAGCCAGGTGCTTCTTGAATGGGAAAGGGAAAAAAGGGAAAAAAGGGAATAAAAACAAGCCAGGTCTTAAAATCTGTTTATTATTTTTCTTCCTTTTGTTTCCCCTCCTTTTCTTCGGCTTTCTCTGGCCGGGAGTTAGGAGCCGGTCTGTGTTTATTATTATGTCTTTAAAAAGGAAGGAACAGAAAGATTAAAAGGAAAAAAGGAGGAGGATTTGTTGGGCTGGCAAGAAATAGGAGTTGGCCCAGTCTGAATTTTGGCATCTTTGCCATAGGTGTTTATGGGTGCTTTTTTCATAATAATTGTCTTTGAAATGGGAAACCTGATCGTTTCGGGGACGAGGGAAGGAACGCCGCATCTAATCTGTTTCCCCTGAACAATTAAAGTCTCCAAAGGAGACATTCCAACACGCAGCAGCCCTCGTTCGCAACATCTGTCCGCTAGGCGGTCCTCACTTTGTGACCGCAATCGCGGAGGGAATTTCGACCACGATTGCAACAGGAATTTCCGAGCATGACGGTGGTTCTTAAGGGAACCGGGCCCAATTTCATGAACCAGGGCTGCACGGAAGCGAATTCTACAGCCGTTAAGCGAATCCGGCTCCCCTCATGGACTTGGCTTGTCGGAAGCCGGAGAAATGAAGGTTGCAAACGGGGATCACGAGATTCTGGGGAGGCTGCAACGGTCGTTAAGCGTGAAAAACAGCTGTGAGTCACTTTTTTCAGTGCAGTTGTAACTTTGAATAAGAATTCTTTATTGGCCAAGTGTGGTTGGACAAGCAAGGAATTTGTCTTTGGTGCAGAAGGTCTCAGCGTGCATAAAAAGACAAGATACATTCGTCACGAATCATAAGGAACAACACTTAATGATAGTCACAGGCAGTGGTGGGTTACAAAATTTTTAAGAATCTCTTCTGTGGGTGTGGCCTGCTTTGTGGGAGTGGCTTGCTGGCCATATGACCAGGTGGGAGTGGCTTGCCTGCCATGTGACCGGATGGGAGTGGCCAACTTGTAAAATGTGGTGAAACTCACTTAACAACGCTCTTGCTTAGCAACCAAAATGTTGCCTCAGAAATTCTGGCATTTGAAGCACGCAAGTCTTAAAGCTGTCAAGTTACAAGACCCTCGCACCCCTAACCCTTTAGGAAAAAAAAAAAACCCAGGGGAGTTCAAAGTTGACAGCTTTAAGACTTGTGGACTTCAACTCTCAGAATTCCTCCTCCAGTCAAGTTGGCTCAGGAACTCTGGCATTAAGTGTGCAAGTCTTAAAGCTGTCAAGTTACAAGACCCTTGCACTCCCTAACCCTTTAGGGAAAAAAAACCCAGGGGTGTTCAAAGTTGACAGCTTTAAGACTTGTGGACTTCAACTCCCAGAATTCCTCTTCCAGTCATGTTGGCTCAGAAACTCTGGCATTTGAAGTGTGCAAGTCTTAAAGCTGTCAAGTTACAAGAGCCTTGCACCCCTAACCCTTTAGGAAAAAAAACCCCCAGGGGTGTTCAAACTTGACAGCTTTAAGACTTGTGGACTTCAACTCCCAGGATTCCTCCTCTCGCTCTTCATCTTGATGATGTGGGGACGGGGGAGGGGGGGAGGGAGCTGGAACCGGTTCTAAACGGGACGGTAGATTTGTGGAACCTCTTCTAGAGAAGAGCTTAGAACTGGCAGGAACCCACCCCTGATCACAGGGTAGACATAAGCAATCAGGAAACAATCAATATTAATATAAATCGTAAGGATACAACCCACAGTCCTGCAGTCATAAGTGGGAGGAGATGGGCGATAGGAACGATGAGGAGACTAATAGTAAAAATAATGCAGCCTTAATAAAAAAAAATTTGACCGTGTTGTGGGAATCAGTGGTTTAGCAGAGCGATGGCATTCGGGGGGGGAAACTGTCCTTGTGTCCAGTTGTTCTGGTGTGCAGTGCCCGTTTTGCATCGTTTTGAGGGTCGGAGTTGAAACAATTGATGCCCAGGATGCGAGGGGTCTGTAGATATTTTCACGGCCCTCTTTTTGACTCCTGCAGTGTCCAGGTCCTCAATGGAAGGCAGGTTGCCAGCAGTTGCCTTTTCTGCAGTTCTGATTCTCCTCTGAAGTCCGTGTCTGTCTGGTTGGGTTGCAGAGCCAAAGCAGACAGTTATAGAGGTGCAGATGTAGATAAATGCCCACTAAATGGATGCTTGTAAGTCGAGGAATATCTGTATCAAGATAATGTCCCCTTATGTGCTCTGGTTCCTGAAAACCTTCCTGCCACAGACATGTTCTCCAAATCGTTGGGAAGGGAGGGGGCGTCTCTCAGTCCATCCCCTAATCCATTTCAATCTTCAGCATCTTGAAAAGATGCGGCGGGCAGCCACTGAGGTCTGTTTTGGACCTTCTTCTGGGAGATGCCACCCAGCGGGATCTCCAGGCCTCCAATCCTGCTTCCTAAAGATGCTTAGAGAGGAAGAGAAAGAAGGGTTTGGGCTCATGTGACATTGTTCAGTTCAACTGTGGTGCCTCCAAGGAGCATCTTAACAGAAGAATGTGGTTGGAAGGGACCTTGGAGGTCTTCTAGTCCAACCCCTCCTGCTCAAGCAAGACACACTATACCATTTCAGATAAGTGGCTGTCTCTTCTTAAAAAACTTTTTTAGAGGGAGGGAGGGAGGAAGAAAGGAAGGATAAGGAGAGGAAGGGAGGAAGGAAGGAAGGGAGGGAGGATGGATGGAAGGAAGGAAGGAAGGAAGGAAGGAAGGAAGGAAGGAAAAAAGGAAGGCAGGAATAACAGAGTTGGAAGGCACCTTGGAGGTCTTCTAGTCCATCCCCCTGCTCAAGCAGGAAGCCTTATACCGTTTTAGACAAATGGTTATCCAACATCTTCTTAAAAACTTCCAGTGTTGGGGCATTCACGACTTCTGGAGGCAACTTATGTTCCACTGATTAATTGTTCTCACTGTCAGGAAATTCCTCCTCAGTTCTAAGTTGCTTCTCTCCTTGATTAGTTTCCATCCATTGCTTCTTGTTCTACCCTCAGGTGCCTTGGAGAATAGTTTGACTCCCTCTTCTTTGGGGCAACCCCTGAGATATTGGAATATGAGATATCATGTCTCCCCTGGTCCTTCTTTTCATTAAACTAGACATTCCCAGTTCCTGCAACCGTTCTTCATATGTTTTAGTCTCCAGTCCCCTAATCCTCTTTCTTGCTCTTCTCTGCACTCTTTCTAGAGTCTCCACATCTTTTTTTACATCGTGGCGAACCAAAACTGGGTACCGTATCCCAGGTGTGGCCTTCCCAAGGCCTTATAGGATCTTGGGCCCCGGGTTCCTGAAGGAAAGGGAGATGTCTCAGGAACTTCAGAGAAGATGTGGGTGCGGTTTGAGAGCCAGAAGGACGCAGAAGGCAGTTGGTGGTGCAACTAGCTCGCAATGGCCTTGGGGCAATGAAGGAGAATTTGTTTGCCCCTCCCTACCTTGGCTAGGGGAGGGGGGGGAGAACCTCAATGTTCTTCACCTTTCATTGTGCGGTGCAATTGCCTTCTCCCTGCCTTGAGGGGGTGCTTGTATCCTGGGGAGCGTCCAGGCAAGAGTTGGGTGATGATGCTTTTCATCTTGACTCATCCGTGAATTGTTTTTTTTTCCAGGAGCTCAGGTGTCACCCTTGGGAAATGTTTCACTTTCCCATGTTCTCCAAACATTTGCAAGTCCTGCAATACTGTAGCACCCAGATTTCTCCTGGAAAAACGAAATTACCCTGGGAAATATTGAAAAAGGCAGAGTATTACATTTCCCCTGGATATGCAAAAGGAGAAATGTCTTTTCAGGAAGGAAGCAGGCTCACTCTTAATAGCCCCCACCTTTGCCAGTGGGCTATTAAAATGCCTGGGCCAGTCTATTCTACATAGCACAGGTAGGATTAGCCTGCAACAGAAACTCACCGCATGGCATCTGGGAACTCAACCAAGCTTGGGACTCAAAAGGCACAACAACTTACAAAGTTAGCTAACACGAAACAGACACATACACACACACCTCGCCCTTGGGAGTCTGGCAACCAATCAGAATACATTTTTTTTTTACACAGGAAGGGGAAACAGAGAGGTGGGGGGCCGAACAGAGTATAAAAAATTCAGGAATGCTGAGAAAGCCCCTTTCCTCCACCCTCTCTCTTTTCTTCTTCACCAAAAATCTGGAAGTATGGGACCACCTTTTCTGTTCAGGAGCTCAAGCTATGGGATTCTGTCCACCATTAAACCATCTTTCCCAGCAGCCTCCATGTTTCCAGGGTCTTTTTCCCCACTTGGAGCTGAACCCAGAAGGACATTTCTTCCAAAAAATACCTTATGTCCATGACTGGGTACCATGTCCTTCAAAATCTTCTTCCATCTAGGACAGAGGTCTTCAAACTTGTCAACATTAAGACTTGTGGACTTCAATTCTCAGAATTCTGGGAGTTGAAGTCCACAAGTCTTAAAGTTGCCAAGTTTGGGGACCCCTGATAGGAATTCCTTCCCTGCAGGGATCACCAGGTGCTCCATCCCTGGAAGCTAGACTAGATGACCTCCAAAGTTCCTTTCCACTCTGTTATTCTGTGTTCCGTATGTCCAGGCTTTTTGGTTCTTCTGGAGAACTTGGAAGCTTGGTTCATCTAAAGGAGTCCCTCCCTTGGAGCAGGCCAAAAAGACCACTTCACCCCTAACAGTGTCCTTTCACCGTGACAATTTGAAGATGGGTGGACTTCAACTCCTAGAATTCCCCCAGGTAGCATGGTGGCTGAGGAACTCTGGGAGTTGAAATCCATATATGATGGATGAGGGGTTCTGGGAGTTGAAGGCCACTAGTGCTAGCTGAGGAACTCTGGGAGTTGAAGTCCACGCAAGCTGAATGAGGAATTCTGGGATTTGAAGTCCATTCATGGTAACTGAGGGATTCTGGGAGTTAAAGTTCACACATGTTGATTGACAAATTCTGGGAATTGAGGCTCACACCTGCTGACTGGTGGATTCTGGGAGTTGAAGTCCACCTATGTGGCTGGGGAACTCCACTCATGCCGGCTGAGAACTCTGTGAATTGAACTCTGCACATGGTAACTCTTCTGTCCCAAGCCTCTAAAATATACTGGCGCAGACTTGGCTGTCTGCCACAACTAAGGAGGGAGATAAGCAACCCCTTGGCTGGGAGCCCAGAAAGCAATCTCTATGAAACAAGGCTTGAACTCACGAAATTCTCCCAATCTTTCTCTACGGCTGGATCAGTAAATTGTTGTATCCTGCAAAATTTCCCTCCCGTCGTGAGTTCAAGCTGTCCAGGAGGGGCCAATGAGTAGCCACCTGTTCCTATTTCCTTCTGTGACCCTTTTTCCAAAGCTGCTCCCTCCTCCTCGCAGCCCTACTCATAGATACATCAGGGTCAGCCTCCTTCTGTTCTTCCTCACTGCTCCCCGACTCAGACACCACCTGGTGGCCAACAGGCCTCTCTAGTCCCTGCTCTGACTCCGAACACCCACCCACCCCCCAAGTCTTCCTCAGCCTCCAGGGCAGACCCATAGTGTTCGTCACTGTCAGATTCCACCAACAACAGCTCAGCCGGCCACTATTAGGCCACAACAGTAACTGAGGGATTCTGGGAGTTGAAGTCCGCTCATGCTGGCTGTGGGATTCTGGGAGTCGAAGTCCACACATTTTCAAGCTGCCAAAGTGGCCAAACATTGACCCCAAATGTCTTGTTTCCTAGGAGGAATGGAGAAGGCCTGAGGATCTTCTGGGACAAACACCAAGAACCAGACTTCCTCTCCCGCTGGAACCCATGGTCCACCCATATGCCCTACGCCACCTTCACGGAGCACCCGGTCAAAAATGGCTGCCCGAGGCTTAGCCCCATCTGTCAGGTGGGTCACCACCTCAACAGAAGGGAGTGGGAGGGGGAGGTTGCCAGGAGGAGGGGGGAGTTTGATATGCCAGAGTGGCTGCATTCACGCAAGATGCTGAAAATGATCACGGACTAATCCGTTTTCCTTCGTTCGCCAAATAGATGGAAGGTTATAGAGTTGGGCTTGCATGTCCCCCTCAGCCATGAAAAACCCAACCACGGTTAATATACACCAAGCTTAGTCTGTTGCAAGGATAGAAGAGAAGAGAAGAGAAGAGAACAGGACAGAAAGACTAGACTGGGCTGGATTGGAATGGACTGGAATGGAATAGAATAGAGAATGGAATGGAATGGAATGGAATGGAATGGAATGGAATGGAATGGAATGGAAGAGAAGAGAAGAGAACAGGACAGAAAGACTGGGCTGGGCTGGATTGGACTGGACTGGAATGGACTGGAATGGACTGGAATGGACTGGAATGGACTGGAATGGAATAGAATAGAGAATGGAATGGAATAGAGAAGAGAAGAGAAAGAATAGACTAGAAGAGAAACAGAAAGAATTGACTACAGTAGAGTAGAGTAGAGTAGGGTAGGGTAGGGTAGGGTAGGGTAGGGTAGGATAGGATAGGATAGGATAGGATAGGATAGGATAGGATAGAATAGAATAGAATAGAATAGAATAGAAAATGGACTGGACTGGACTGCAATAGAATAGAATAAGAATAGAGTAGAGTAGAGTAGAGTAGAGTAGAGTAGAGTAGAGTAGAGTAGAGTAGAGAAGGGAATGGACTGGACTGGACTGGACTGGAATAGAATAAGAATAAGAATAGAATAGAATAGAATAGAATAGAATAGAATAGAATAGAATAGAATAGAATAGAATAGAATAGAATAGAATAGAATAGAATAGAGAATGGACTGGATTGGACTGCAATAGAATAAGAATAAGAATAAGAATAAGAATAAGAATAAGAATAAGAATAAGAATAAGAATAAGAATAAGAATAAGAATAAGAATAAGAATAAGAATAAGAATAAGAATAAGAATAAGAATAAGAATAAGAATAAGAATAAGAATAAGAATAGAAAAGAATAGAATAGCAGAGTTGGAAGGGAGCTTGGAGGTCTTCTAGTCCAACCCTCTGCTCAGGAAGGAAACCCTATATCATTTCAGGCAAACGGGTCTGATCCTTAACCATAAACTAAACAAACATGGTTAGCTAGTATGGATGTGTTCATACATGTGTTCATGCTTAATCTACACCTGCAAAGACCTTTGTCCCGAGTTCACCCCGTCCCTGAACCACAATTAACCCGTCAAGTTGGGATCACGCAGTAGAAAATAATCTAGATTAGGTAATAGTATCCCAATTTTGCCTTTACTACTTGACCTAGTTAAGAGAATTGTGAGAAGGGAAGCAGATATTTTGCAGGGGGAAGTTTTCCGCTTCGAATCTCTGCATTTACGGTGCGCGGAACGTTTGAAAGGCAAGGAATTCTTCCACCTTCCATTTTAGGAAGAGACTGGACAGCCACTTGTCTGGAAGGATATGGGGTCTCCTGCTTGAGCAGGGGGCTGGACTAGAAGACCTCCAAGGCCCCTCACAGCTCTATTCTGATTAAAGCAGCCAAGGTTGGACGCCCCTATTCTAGAGGTTGGCCATGCATACAGTCTCTGTTCCCGGATCTTCGTGCCTGTAGACGCGTCTTTTTTTGCAAGCTCCTTGTGGAAGAATTCTATGTAGTTGTCGTTAGTCATGGAGTCGTGTCTGACCCATCGCGACCCCATGGACCACGTTCCTCCAGGCCTTCCTGTCCTCTCCCATCCTCTGGAGACCATTGAAGCTCACAGCCTCACGCCAACTGCTTCAGTGACTCCGTCCAGCCACCTCCTTTTCTGCCATCCCCTTCTTCTTCTTTTGCCCTCCATCGTTCCCAGCATGAGGCTCTTCTCCAGGGAGTCCTTCTTCCTTCTTATTAGGTGGCCAAAGTACTTGAGATAGATAGATAGATAGATGTTGTGAGTTGCAAAGTCATGTCTGACCCATCGCAACTCCATGGACCACGTTCCTCCAGGCCTTCCTGTCCTCTACTATCCTCTGGAGTCCATTGAAGCTCACACCAACTGCTTCGGTGACTCCATCCAGCCACCTCCTTCTCTGCCGTCCCCTTCTTCTTCTTTTGCCCTCCATTGTTCCCAGCATGAGGCTCTTCTCCAGGGAGTCCTTCTTCCTTCTTATTAGGTGGCCAAAGTACTTGAGATAGATAGATAGGTAGGTAGGTAGGTAGGTAGGTAGGTAGGTAGGTAGGTAGGTAGATAGATAGATAGATAGATAGATAGATAGATAGATAGATAGATAGATAGATAGATAGATAGATAGATAGATAGAGGTAGGTAGGTAGGTAGGTAGGTAGGTAGGTAGATAGAGATAGAGATAGAGATAGAGATAGAGATAGAGATAGAGATAGAGAGAGAGAGAGAGAGAGAGAGAGAGAGAGAGAGAGAGATAGTTATTAGTTGCGAAGTCGTGTCTGACCCATCGCAACTCCATGGACCACGTTCCTCCAGGCCTTCCTGTCCTCTCCCGTCCTCTGGAGTCCATTGAAGCTCACGCCGACTGCTTCGGTGACTCCATCCAGCCACCTCCTTCTCTGCCGTCCCCTTATTCTTCTTTTGCCCTCCATTGTTCCCACCATGAGGCTCTTCTCCAGGGAGTCCTTCTTCCTTCTCCTTAGGTGGCCAAAGTCTTTGAGTTTCCTCTTCAGGATCCGGCCTTCTAAAGAGCAGCCAGGGTGGATCTCCTCCAGGACTGACCAGTTGGATGGCCTTGCAGTCCAAGGGACTCAATGCAGGAGTCTTCTTCCCCAGCACCAGAGCTCAAAGGCCTCCATTCTTTGGCGCTCAGCCTTCCTTATGGTCCAACTTCCACAGCCACCCATTGCGACTAGGAAAACCATAGGCCTATGCCTCCCCCCACAATCCTCCCCCTTCTCACTTGATACCCCCTCCTCCCTGTAAGAAAGACTTGATCTCAAAGACTAATTCTTGCTTGCTGTTTTTCTCTTCTGAAATGGGGGAGATCCGGTTACTAATTCTCTCCTGAGCCAAATTGCAGATGGGAAGATAGGCTGGGGAGGAAGGGTGATGTTTGTATCCCACAACACGTGTGCGCTTTCTCTCCGAGATAGACACACACACACACAAACACAAACACACAAACACACACACTCCTTTTCAGGCTGTTTACTTGCTCCTGGCTCCTTCCCTTGGTGGCCAGAGGCAAGCTCGCCTGAACAATAACCCTCGAAGACGTTTATGGCGCCGAACGGCGAGAGAAGCTTATGAAAACTTGGCTTCTCTCCAAGGTTCTGATCCAAAATATCCCCTTCTTTATATCACTCTGTCCCCGCCACCGCACGCCTCCGTGTTCCCCATTAGCTGAGCTGCTATGCTCCCCCTACCTATTTCTTGCTACATACTAAATCAGGGGTCTCCAACCTTGGCAACTTTAAGCCTGGAGGACTTCCAACTCTCAGAATTCCCCAGCCAGCAAAGCTGGCTGGGGAATTCTGGGAGTTGAAAGTCCTCCAGGCTTAAAGTTGCCAAGGTTGGAGACCCCCTGTCCCAAATTATACATCCCCCCCATACATTAAAATGAGGAGATAGCTTATGCAAATAATATTCTTTGGCTAATTAAACATGCTCCGTTGCTTGTTTTGAGCACTGGGGTATTTTTTAAAAAAAATTGGATTCTTGAGTCGGAAGTTAAAGCCCACCCCTAGAAAAATGAAATATCCTGGGAAATATTGAAAAAGGCAGAATATTACATTTCCCTGGATCAGAAATGGAGAAACGTGTTTCTAGGCAGGAAACAGGCTCACTCTTAATAGCCCCCCCCCCACCTTTCTCAATGGTCCATTAAAAGTCTACATAACAAAGATGTCAGGTTTAATTCATGAGCCTCCAGCCAAGTTTCAAAAGAAATCCAGTCATTTATTAGGAACACCGTTTCGGCAATGCCCCACTGCAGTCCCATTTGACCTCATTTTAATTATGGCTGAACTCCCCCCTTCACTTGAAGAATGGAGGCCTTTGAACTCTGGCGCTGGAGAAGACTCCTGCATTGAGTCCCTTGGACTGCAAGGCCATCCAACCGGTCAGTCCTAGAGGAGATCCACCCTGGCTGCTCTTTAGAAGGCCAGATCCTGGAGAGGAAACTCAAAGGCTTTGTTAAGTGAGTTTTGACCACTTTTATAAACTTGCCACAGTGGTTAAATGCTTGTAGGGAAGGATGTCTCCTGCCTTGAGCCAGGGGTTGGACTAGAGGACCTCCGAGCTCCCTTTCAGACCTAGGATGCTATGTTCTTTGAAGCCGCAAGGCCTTTGGAAAAAGCAGCAATTTTACCCATTTATTCTTAGAACTCAAAGCTGCCCCAAAAAGAAAGAACATTTTTTTAAAAAACACCTCCGATTGTTATGGTCCGAGCGTTTTAATTTTCACTTAATGATCCTGATTTTGAGTTTTTTTTTAATGGTTTTGCCATCTGAGCTGCAGTGTTGTGCTGTGGATGCTTTATTTCAGGAAACCGCAGAGAATAAACTGAATCCTGATAGTTTAGAAGCCAAATAAATAAATAAAAGAGTAAATAAATAAAAGAGAAAGTTGAGCTGAGCAGAGGTGGGGTGGGGGAGGGAAGAGCTGGAGAGAATCTGCCAAAAACATTGAAGAAACATAGAAAATAGTAGCCGAAAGCTTTCACAGAACAGAACAGAATAATATAACCGGAAGGGACCTTCTGGGTCATCTAGTCTAACCCCCCACCCAAACAGGAAACCCTGCACCATTTCTGACAGATGGCAGTCCAGCCTCTTCTTGAAAGCTTCCAGTGGCGGATGAAGCACCCACAACGATTGAAGACAACTTTTGTTTCATTGAATATAGAATACCACAGTTGGAAGGGATCTTGGAGGTCATCTAGTCCAACCCCACACCCAAGTAGAAGACCCTACCCCATTTATGACAGATGGCGGTCCAGTCTCTTCTTAAAAGCTTCCAGTGATGAACGACCAGCTTTACAGACAGTCCTCGACTTATGACCACAACCCAGCCCTAAATTTCCACTGCTAAGGGAGACAGTTATGAAGCAAGCCTTGCCCCGTTTTACGACTTTCGTTGCCACGGCTGTTAAGCGAATGAGGAGACTCAAGCCTCAGAGTCTTCTATTGTTGGGGGTGATACTTGGAACCCTGATACCCTGCAGTTGTTCAGTAGGTGACACGGTCGTTAAGTGAATCTGGCTTCCCTATTGACTTTGCTCGTCAGAAGGTCGCCAAAGGGGGGGTCCGTCATAAATCCAAGTCAGTTGCCAAGCGTGATCTGAATTCTGATCACGGGACTCGGTCGTAAGTGTGGAAAGGCGGCATAAGTTGCTTTTTACACTGCCGTTGTAACTTCAAACGACGGTTGTAAGTCGAGGGATAAGTAAGCTTAGCATCTTCTGTGAAAGGCCGCACAAGCACGCCGTCGTTAACTGGATTTTAAAATCTGAGACCTCCGTTCTAATGGTTTACGTGGCACTTTTACGGAAAGATGGTCAGCCAGGTAAGCAGCACGTAAGTGTAATAAGAGAGGGACGCGGTGGCTCAGTGGCTAAGATGCTGAGTTTGTCGATCAGAAAGCTCGGCCATTCGACGGTTCGAATCCCGAGCGCCGCGTAACGGAGGGAGCTCCCGTTCCTTGTCCCACCTTCTGCCAGCCTAGCAGTTCGAAAGCACTTAAGAAATGCGAGTAGAGAAATAGGATCAGTCATGCCAGCCACGGAGGCGTCTTCGGACAGCGCTGGCTCTCCGGTTTTGAAACGGAGGTGAGCACCGCCCCGTAGAGTTGGGAACGACTAACACATCTGTGCGAGGGGAACCTTTACCTTTAAGTGCAAGAAACAAACAAACTTATATTCTGCTTATCTCGCAGGCAATCCTTCCGTAAAAGTGCCACGGGAAACATTTAGAATGGGGGTCTTAAATTTTAAAATCCAGTTAAAACAAAAACGGCTGCATGGGTGTGCGGGAGCGAGTGAGCGAGGCAGGGGTCAGCGTGGGTCGCCTGTCAAGTGCTTTGCTCCATTTCCATCCAGAGAGAGACCCCCACCCCTTCCTTCCTCCCCCCCCCCCATCTGCATCTGTCTCGGTTTATCCTCGAGAACTGGGCTGCTTTCCAGCTGTCCATTCGTCGTTGTGGGGTGTGTAACTCAACCCCTTTGTGTTCCTGGCATGGAGAGGATGTTTTAGTGCATTCGATCGCTCCCTCCCTCCTTCTCTCTCTCTCTCTTTTAATCCTGGGCATGAAAAAATATCCTTTGCATGCAAGAGACGCGTTCACAAGTGTTTGGCAACAACACCCTTCTGCCCCCTTAACAACACCTCCCCCCAACACTCAACCCCAAATCTGGGAGGGTCCCAGCTGTGTTATGATGGAGAGGTGGCTGAAGGACACCACTAGATCCCTCTCATATGGAGGGATCCGGTTTCTGGAGTTGTTTGTCGGAGATGTTCTCGTAAGCCATAAGTTCTCCTGCTCCGTTCCTCCCCCTACAGAATAGGTCCTCGCGTTACGACCATTCATTTAGGGACCGTTCCAAGTTTGCAACAGAACTTTAAAAAAGGGACTCCCCCCCCCCACCCACTTATGGCCCTGTGGTCCTGTGATGAAAATTCAGACCCTTGGCAGCTAATAAGGGAATAAGAGCCGAGGTGGCGCAGTGGTTAAACGCAGCACTGCAGGCTACTTCAGCTGACTGTAGTTCTGCAGTTCAGCTGTTCAAATCTCACCGGCTCAGGGTTGACTCAGCCTTCCCTCCTTCCGAGGTGGGTAAAATGAGGACCCGGATTGTTGGGGGCGATATGCTGACTCTGTAAACCGCTTAGAGAGGGCTGGAAGCCCTATGAAGCGGTATATAAGTCTAGCTGCTATTGCTATTGCTATTGCAGTTCAGCGGTTCTAATCTCACCGGCTCAGCCTTCCATCCTTCCGAGGTGGGTGAAATGAGGACCCGGATTGTTGGGGGCGATATGCTGACTCTGTAAACCGCTTAGAGAGGGCTGGAAGCCCTATGAAGCGGTATATAAGTCTAGCTGCTATTGCTATTGCTATTGCAGTTCAGCGGTTCTAATCTCACCGGCTCAGCTTTCCATCCTTCCGAGGTGGGTGAAATGAGGACCCGGATTGTTGTTGGGGGCGATATGCTGACTTTGTAAACCACTTAGAGAGGGCTGAAAGCCCTATGAAGCGATATATAAGTCTAACTGCTATTGCTATTGCTAAGAGTTGGAAGGGACCTTAGAGGTCTTGTAGTTCAACCCCCTCTGCTCAGACTGCCAATTAATATCAGGTGATCCAAATGGCCCTCCAGCCTCTTCTTGAAAGCCTCCAGTGACGGAGCACCCACGACTTCTGGAGGCAAGCAGTTCATTGTTCCCACTGTCAACTGACTCGTATTTATGACGGTCACGGTGTCCCGGGGGGGTCACGTGATCCCCTTTTGCATCTGATAAACAAAATCAAGGGGGAAGCCGGATTCACTTAACAACCGTGTCGCTAACTTAACAATTGCACTGATTCACTTAACAACCATGGCACAAAAGATCGTAAAATGGGGCGAGGCTCCTCTCAGCAACAGTGATGGTTGTCTCACTTAGCGACAGAAACTTTGGACCGAACTGTGGTCATAAGTGGAGGGCTGCCTCTAGTTCTCCAGGGAAATGCATGCAGGAATTTCCCAAGCAGGCGCCTTCCAGAAGAATACAATGTGTAAGCTGGAAGGGGCCTTCAGAGGTCATCTAGTTCTACCCCCTGCTCCAGGTAGGAATGTAATTAAATCATCCGTGACCAAAGGTTCCCAGTTTATCCCTCCTCAACTCTGAATCAATCTGATTTCCTCATTGACTTTGCTTTGGTCGTAAAAGGGGATCACACAACCATCATAAATATGAGTCAGTCACTAAGCATCTGAGTTTTGATCACATGACCAGAGGAATATTGCAATGGTCGTAAGTGTGAGGGCTGATCATAAGTCCCCCTTTTTCAGTGCCGTTGTAACTTTGGACGGTCACCAAACAAATGGTCGTAAGTCAAGGACTTCCCAGGAAGGGGGTTGGACTAGAAGACCTCTAAGGTCCCTTCCAACTCCGCTATTTTGTATTCTGTAAAACAATGAGACTATTAAAAAATTGTCCGAAATGATAATCATCCATCTTCTTTATATGTTTCCCTTCCTCTTTTTCCCCTTTCTGTATACGGTGCCTTTTAATATATTTTTTAGCTGGTATTATTTTTATTTTTGCATTTTTAAACTTTAATATTGATTAAAACAATGACAATTAATCTCCTCTAATTATCTAAAATGATAATTACCTTTCTTTATTCCCCCCCTTCTTTTTGTTCTGCATTTTTTTTCTTTTTGCTACGTCTTTCAGGGGTTTTTCTGCATTTTAAAAATCCAATAGAAATCATGATTAAAAAGGATAATTAATCTTACTTAATTACCTAAAATGATAATTACCTTCTTTGTTTATATTCTCCACTTTTCTCTCTCCCAATTCTTTTAGCTTATACTTTATCTTTTCATTTTTAAACTCCCCGAAATCCCTTTTTTTAAAAAAAAAAAAACGGTTGCTAACCTTATCCAATTATTTAAAATAACCATTAATTATTTCTTTTTTTTATTTCTCTCTCTCTCTCTTTTTCCTTTCTGCATTGTTTCTTTTTGATATATATTTTTTAGTTGGCATTAGTTTTAATATTTGCACTTTCAAGCTCCAGTAAAAAAGAAAAAAGAAATTTAAAAAAGGGATAGCTATTAATCCTGTTCTGTGAAGAATTGCAAGGAAGAGGGGAAATAGGTTGGTTGATGGCCTCTCTTGTTCATTTGTAGGTTTCTGCTTTCAAGGCTCAGCTGGTCCAAGCTGTGGAGAATGCCCACGAAACGGCCCCTGCGCCAGGCCGGATTCCCGGGGTGGTTTTGGTGAGCGAGCCCATCCGCATTCAGACCTACACTGGAATGATGGCCTTTTTGGGAAACCAAAATAAACTGGGATATTGCCTCGCTCGGGGCAGCATCGGATTCTGATCTGGACATTTTCCCTCCAGATATCTTTCTCTATCTTTTCTTTCTTTCTTTCTTTCTTTCTTTCTTTCTTTCTTTCCCTCCCTCCCTCCCTCCCTCCCTCCATCTCTTACTTACTTCTTTCTTTTTCTTTCTTTTCTTCCTTCCTTCTTTTTCACTTTTTTCTTCCTTTCCCTTTCCCTTTGTTTTCATTCCATCTCCTTCCTCCTTCCCTCCCTCCCTCCCTTCTTTCCTTCTTGAATCTTCTTTCTTCCTTTCCCTTTCTTTTCATTCCTTCTCCCTGCTTCCTTCCTTCCTTTTTTCTTCCTCCTTCCTTCCATCTTTCTTTTTTCTTTCTTTCTTCTTCCCTCTGTTTTTACTTCTTTCCTTTTCTTTCTCTTCCTTCCTATTTCTTCCTTTATCTTTTTCCTTCCTTCCTTCCCTTCCTTCCTTCCTTCCTTCCTTCCTTGAAGGAAGATGGGATAGAGGAAGAAAGAAAGATGGAAGGGAGGGAGGGAGGGAAGAAGAAAGAAAGATGGAAGGGAGGGAGGGAAGGAGGAAAAGAAAGAAAGATGGGAGGGAGGGAGGGAGACAAAAATTGAGGAACTAATGAGAAGAGAAGGGAAGGAAGGAAGATGGAAGGGAGGGAGACAGAAAGAAAGATGGGAAGGAGGGAGGGAGGAAGGAAGGAAGACAAAAATTGAGGAAGGAAGGAATGAGAAGAGAAGGAGAAGGAAAAAAGGAAGGAAGATGGAATGAAGGGAGGAATGAAGAAAGAAAGATGGAAGGGAGGAAGGAAGGGAAGGAAGGAAGACAAAAATTGAGGAAGGAAGGCATGAGAAGAGAATGAGAAGGGAAGGAAGGAAGGAAGGAAGGAAGGAAGGAAGGAAGGATGAATCTAAATTGCAGCGGAAGGATGCAAAAGGAGGGACAGAAGAATGAAATGTGAATTGCAAAAATTAAAATAATTTTTATTTATTTTAAATACTTCAATAGAAATGTTAAATTGTCCCACAACGAGTTGGCCATGGAAAATTGGCTGGGGCAAATTGGCGAATTGTCCCATTCTGAGACTTCGAAGGTGATGTGCCAAACCAGAAATGGCTCCCTTAATTTAAGTTGCATGTGTGAATGCAGCTTTTCCAGGCATTTTTCTTGCTAAATCTCTTGGGCTAGTTTGCTTTGCCCAGCCAGGGGTTTTCTGGATAACTTGGACTACAATTCCCCTCAGCTTTTGCTCAGGATGATGGGATTTACCCTATTACAACAAATGGGTTAACAACTTAGGGAAAAGCTGATTAAAGATTATTGTGTTCTTCAAGAGCCGAGGTGGCGCAGTGGTTAGGGTGCAGTACTGCAGGCCACTTCAGCTGACTGCTAGATCTGCAGTTCAGCGGTTCAAATCTCACCGGCTCAAGGTTGACTCAGCCTTCCATCCTTCCGAGGTGGGTGAAATGAGGACCCAGACTGTGGGGGCAATAATGCTGACTCTGTAAACCGCTTAGAGAGGGCTGAAAGCCCTATGAAGTGGTATATAAGTCTAACTGCTATTGCTATTAAAATAATAACTGTTAATGTAGTGATAACGATGGCATAAATTCTTCATCCAAGTTTACTTGAGATTTGAATGACTCATGTCTCGAAAAGGCTTGCAGAATCTAGAAATAGATTAAGTGTTTCTGAAAATGGGGAAGAAAGAATTTGCTAGGGAACTTTTGCTCATTACAATAAAATAACTAATTTTCTAATTAAGCTGGGACCTCTGTGGTTTTATTTCCTTCAGTCAAACGTGTATTTCTTGCAGCTTTAACTCTGGAAGTTCGATGCTTTGCCTAGGTTTATGTTTAATTTGCCTAGCACATTTTTTAAACAAGTGACAGTAATAAACTTGTAATGTATTATCAACAATCGTTAGTAATTTTTTTTGTCTTTCTTGTCAACAATTATTATGATTATGGTGGATTGCACAGCCAGCCAGATGTTTAGACTGCATTTGGCATTTGAGTCCACCTAGGGAGCCCTTCCCCAAGGCCCTTTGATGCACAGATGTGGATGCTTGATGGTGTTAAAGGGCTTGTCACATGTTGTAAGCTATTCTGAGTCAAACTGCCTTTTGCAATTGACTGAGGGTGAATTTGTCAATGCCATTGGTAGAATAGAACGGGAAGGGACCTTGGAGGTCTTCTAGTCCAACCCCCTGCCTAGGCAGCAAACCCTACACCGTTCCTTCCCTTCAAGGAATGCTTGCTAAAGGGGCCTTGGGACCCCTGGTTGTCCTGCCTAATGGTCAGAGCCCAGCGGAAGCCCGACGGAGCTGCATCGCCTGGTCCACCGTGGCCCAGTTTGCAAGCCAAGACCCCCCTCCCTCCCCCCCCCGCCAAAAAAAGATGACTCAGGCCAAGACAATTCCTGGAAGCCAAGAGGCGAAGGCGTTGGCCCCCGCTGCTCCCCAAGGGAGGGGCCGCCGTCTTTGTGTGGAGGCGGTTCAACAGGTGTGGCACAAGGGAGAGGCTGCTTGGAGCAATATGATGCCACGGCTGCCAATTTGAATGTGTGGCTGAGGTGCCACGGATGCTGCATGGGCCGAGGGGCTTCTGCTGAGCGCCATGGGGGGGGGCTGTCCCAGAGGGGGGGAGGCGCATGGCCGTGCGTGCATGTGTGCATATAAAGGGGGTGCAAATGTTTGGGACGTGTGAACCACACACACCGAGAGGGCCTCCCCCGACACCATTCTTTTTCACACTTTAAATTTTCTATTTTGTTCAGTCAACTTAAAAAAAATAAAATTAAAATTCACAACAACAACAGCAGCAAAACCCGCAAAAGCGGGCTGAAAGTTGAAGCATGTGCATTTAAAGCGCACCCACAGGTAGTCCTCGACTTGCGACCACAACGGTGCCCCAAAATTCCTGTTGTTAAGCGAGCACAGCGGTTAAGTGAATTTTGCCCCGTTTCATGACTGTTCTTGCATGGTTGTTAAGTGAATCGCTGTGGTTCTTAAGTTAGCGACGTGGTTGTGAAGTGAATCTGGCTTTGCTTGTCAGAAGGTCGCAAAAGGGGATCGCGTGAGCCCTGGGACACTGCGACCGTCATAAATACGAGTCAGCTGCCAACTGTCTGACTTTGGATCGCGTGACCATGGGGAACACGGTAACGGTCGTACGTGTGAAAACTGGCCCTAAGTTGTTTTTTTTTTTTCCACGGCCGTCGTAACTTCAAACGGTCACTAAATGTAACATCGTAAGTCGAGGACTACCTGTAGAAATATTATGCCCCCTGGTTGATTGCCAATGAATAGATTGCAACAAAGGGGCTTTTTTTCAAGAGGAAAGTGGACTTTCTTTGTTTTCTCCTTTTGAAAACGTTCCGCTTCTCCTCCAAGGAGCTTTTTCAGCTCTGACTGGATGGCTGGGAACGGAAGGGTTGATACTCCTTGCAGAGAAAGCTGGTCGTTTGCATCCTTTGAGAGGGTCGTTGAGGCCACTTGGAGGTTCATCTATGTCCTCAGGGTCACCTGAGTGGTGCAAATGAGTGTGGAGCCTTCTTGGAACTGCGGATAGGACCATGTTGTGGACTCCACACCCATTTGCACTACTCAGGTGACCCTCGCCTGGCCCTCCCGAGCTCCGTTTTCACTGGCAGGGAGTTGCAGGAAGCTGGGGCAACCGAAAACAGAGCTCAGGAGCCCGTTTTCACCTGCAGAAGCACCGCAGGCCGGTCCTTTGCTGTTCGTAGGGTGGTTCCCGTGTACCATCCTTGGTACCACATGGGCTGGATCTGGCCCCCGGGCAAGGATGAAATCCAGCAGGTTCTAAGAGAACCGGTGGCGGGAATTTTGAGTAGTTCAGAGAAGCAGCAACGGAAATTTTGAGTAGTTTGGAGAACCGGCAAATGCCACCTCTGGCTGGCTCCAGGAGTAGGGAAGGGATGGGGACTCTGCAGCATCCTTCTCCTGCCACGCCCACCAAGCCACGCCCACAGAACTGGTAGTAAAAAAAAATTGAGTTTCACCGCTGCCTGCAACCCTTCGCGCATCTGCAGCAGAGACCTGAAGACCAGCTGACCGATTCTTGCAATGGGAACTGCAAAATGCAGAACGGGGGACGGATCTTCTGTCCTTAAAGCCAGTGTTTCTCAACCTTGGCGACTTTAAGTCCTGTGGACTTCAACTCCCAGAATTCCCCAGCCAGCTGTGCTGGCTGGGGGATTCTGGGAGTTGAAGTCCACAGGACTTAAAGTCGCCAAGGTTGAGAAACACTGCTTAAAGCCAGCCTGGAGGGCAGGCTGAGCATCTTCGTTGCGGTTCTGGAAGCTAAGCAGGGTCCGCTGCGGCCGGTTCTTGGAAGGGGGACCAGGTGGAACCTTGGGAGGGGGATTTTACAAAGCATCTTAAGAAGAAGCGAATGCATTCCCCCCCCCTATGTTGGGTGGGCAATTCAATTGTTCTTGGAAGACACTTTGCTCTACGGCAGGAGTGTCCAACCTTGGCCACTTTAAAACTTGTGGACTTCGACTCCCAGAATTCTCCAGCCAGCAGCAAACTAGGGAAGGAAACAGGAATGGGAGCCTCGGCTGGTTGGGGAATTCTGGGAGTTCCACAAGTCTTACAGCCTCCAAGGTTGGACGGCCCTGCTTCGCAGCAAGGCTGAGGTGACCGGAAATGGCTTCACAATCCATTAATTGCTGCATTCACACATGATGTGTTTAACCAGACTGCAACCATTGCATTTAAATGTAGACTTTGACTTATGACCCCTCAGTGCTTTGCTGCAAAATCGCCGTCAGTTGTTAGGACCAAGAGTTTTGCAATGGATTGTATGCAAACAGATGGCACTGATGATGTTCCCTAGTTGGGCCATGAAATGTCTGCAAGAAAACCACCAAGCTCAGAGAGCATCAAGGACCCCATAATTCTTCTTCTTCTTCTTCTTCTTCTTCTTCTTTTCTTCTTCTTCTTCTTCTTCTTCTTCTTCTTCTTCTTCTTCTTCTTCCTCTTCCTCTTCCTCTTCCTCTTCCTCATCCTCATCCTCATCTTCATCTTCATCTCCTCCTCCTCCTCCTCCTCCTTGTCCTTCTCCTCCTCTTCCCCCCTCCTCTTCCTCCTCCCTTCCAGTACTGATGATGTTCCCTAGTTGGGTCATTAAATGTCTGCAAGAAAACCACCAAGCTCAGAGAGCATCAAGGACCCCATAGACCCTTTCTTCTTCTTCTTCTTCTTCTTCTTTTCTTCTCCTTCTCCTTCTCGTCCATCTCCTCCTCTTCCCTCCTTCTCTTCCTCCTCCCTTCCAGCACTGATGATGTTCCCTAGTTGGGTCATGAAATGTCTGCCAGAAAACCACCCAGAGAGCACCAAGGACCCCACAGTTCACCACATTCTTGTCCACTGGCTTTCCTCCCCACCCACCCCCTTCTACGCCAGCTGCCCTTCCTCCTGCCCGTCTTCCGTCCAGGGTGCCCATCCAGGAATCACAGTTATTCAACAACCAGTTTCAACATTTTGCCCGACCGCAGCTGCTGAGTTCATAGAGAAGGTGAGCCGGGAAAACGTTTGATTCCTGGCCCAGATTCCTGGCCTTGAATGCTCCTGTCCAGAGGACGGTTGTACCCTCACTCTGGCATTTGATTTGGCCCCGTGCCAAGGGAACGGAGTGTTGCTGCCCGAATGGCACACGGCGTTTTGTCTCTAGGGATCATCAGAAGCTCACCCAAGAACTGCTTGCAAGCTCTGAGGGTCATCAGGGTGAATCATTGGCCCGGAGTCCTTGTGGATGCCAGGAAGGGAGGGAGGGAAGGAAGGAGGGAGGGAGGAGGAATGATGAAAGGGAGGCAGGGAGGAAAGAAGGAAGAAGGGAGGAAAGAAAGAGAAAGAAAGAAAGATGGAAGGGAGGAATGAAGGAAGGGAAAGAAAGAAAAATGGAAGGCATGGTGAAAGAAAGAAAGAAAGAAAGAAAGAAAGAAAGAAAGAAAGAAAGAAAGAAAGAAAGAAAGAAAGAAAGAAAGATGGAAGGGAGGGAGGGCGGGAGGAAGGAAGGGAAAGAAAGAAGAAGGAAGGAAAGGAAAGAAAGAAGAAGGAAGGAAAGGAAATCTAAAATGCAGAAGAAGGAAAACAGGAAAGAAAGGGAGAAAAGAGAAGCGGAAAAAATGTGAAGCCTTCTCTTTTGCAGAATGCAGGTGGACCAAAGGATTTGCAGAGAGAGAGAGAGAGAGAAGAAAGAAAGGAGGAAGCAAGGGAGGGGAAAAAGAGAGAGGGAGTGAGAGAGAGAGAAAGAAAGAAAAAATCTAAAATGCAGCAGAAGGAAAACAAAAAAGAAAGGGAGAACAGAGAAGTGGAGGAAAAATGCAAATTCTTCTTTTTTGGTGAAATCAGGCAAACTGAAGGGCTTGCAATGAATGGATGGATGGATGGATGAATGAAAGAATGAATGAGTGAACGAACGAACAAATGCATCTAAAACCCAGCAGAAGGAAAACAGGAGAGAAAGCCAGCAAAGAGAATTGGAAATAAATGGCAGGATCCCTGCCACGCCAAGGCCCAACCTCTGCTCCGAGCAATGGGCACTCTTAACACGGCCAAGGAAGCGTTTGCTGGAGCTAAGCAAAGGGGAAGAGAGCTGGGGGATGGGGGCAGCCCCACAGACAAGGGAGGGCTCTTTGGAGCCTCTGGAAAGAGGAGAGCCGAGCAAGTGGGGGGGGGAGAGAAGGATGGGCTCCAGGTTGCCCAACCTCAGGGCAGGTGAGCCTCTGCCCCAGGTGGGATGACAAGGATCGGATTTGAAAACCCAGCCTTGCTTGGCTTCCATCCGGGGGGGGGGGGGGGAAGGGCAGGGTCATCTCGGGAGTCACCCACCCAACCTATAAAGACCTACTTGACAAGTTTGGCTCCTGGGAGGAAGAGGAAGCTGTCAGCAGGCAGACTTGATGGCCAGGGGCCACGAGGAGGGAGGGGGAGTGGATGGGGTGCTTTGGCGAAATTCTCCTGGCACCTGCAGGCAACGGGCTCCTACGGGAGGTTTCTGCAGCTTTTGTAAGGCTTTGGTGTTGGCTGCTTTGCTGCAAGGAATCTCGTCAAACAAAGAGAAGGACTGGGGGTGAGAATAGGAGAGGAGAGGAGAATAAATATTGGAATGAAGAAAAGAAGAGAAGAGAATAAATATTAGAATGAAGAATAGAATAGAATAGAATACGAGAGGAAAAGAGAAGAAATATTGAAATGAAGAATAGAAAAGAAGAGAAGAATTATTGGAATGAAGAATAGAATAGAATGGAATAGAAGAGAAGAGAAGCGAATAAATATTGGAATGAAGAACAGAATAGAATGGAATAGAAGAGAAGACGAGAAGAGAATAAATATTGAAATGAAGAAAAGAAGAGAAGAGAATAAATATTGGAATGAAGAATAGAAAAGAAGAAATATTGAAATGAAGAATAGAAGAGAAGAGAAGAAGAGGAGAGAATAAATATTGAAATGAAGAATAGAAAAGAAAAGAATAAATATTGGAATGAAGAATAGAAGAGAAGAAGAGAAGAGAATAAATATTGAAATGAAGAATAGAAAAGAAGAGAAGAAATATTGGAATGAAGAATAGAATGGAATAGAAGAGAAAAAGAGAAGAGAATAAATATTGGAATGAAGAAAAGAAGAGAAGAGAATAAATATTGGAATGAAAAATAGAAAAGGAGAGAAGAGAAGAGGAGCCAGAAGGGACCTTGGAGATCTTCCAATCCAGCCCCCTGCTTAAGCAGGAGAACCTCTACAACCTCAGACAAGTGACTGTTCAATCTCTTTTTAGAAATCTACAGAGTTGGAGCACCCACGACTTCTGGTGTCAAGTCATTCCACTGGTTAATTGACCTCCCAGTCGGGAAATTCCTCCTCAGTTCTAAGTTGCTTCTCTCCTTGATTAGTTTCCACCCATTGCTTCATGTTCTACCCTCAGGTGCTTTGGAGAATAGCTTGACTCCCTCTTCTTTGGGGCAACCCCTGAGATAGATGATAGATAGATAGATAGATAGATAGATAGATAGATAGATAGATAGATAGATAGATAGATAGATAGATAGATAGATAGATAGATAGATAGATAGATAGATAGATGATAGATAGATAGATAGATAGAGTGGGGGGCAGACGGACGGATGGACGGACAGATGGATGGATGTTCTTCTGTCACGGGGACTAGAACCTTATCACCCCAAATCTCAATCAGGAAATAAAATCCTGGCATCCGCCTTCCCCTTCTTATCAGAAACCGTGGCCCAGAGGGACTCAGCCATGCCAAAGAGGGAAAGTCCTGGCAGGTCACTGTGACCAGGGTTATGTGACCATTATTTGAGGAGTTTAATCCTCTATAAAAGTTGAATCAACTCATAAAATTTTGATTTACACGGCGCCAGCAGACACTCTTGGGAGCCCAAGAAAGAGGAGTGACTTTGGAGAACTCATGAATGCATTGGGGGGGGGCGGCGGACAGGGGTTACCACAAGGACGTGGGGGCCAAAAAAAGTCAAAATGGCAGCTGCAATCAAAGCCCCCCTACCCTCTTTTACACATGCCATGGCTGCCATCTTGACTTTTCAAAGCAGAAGGCCTTAGGTCCCCCTAATCTATTAACCAAGACAAAACGGGACACCTCGTGGCCAAACTCTGGATAATAACAGAATAATAATAGATTAACAGAGTTGGAAGGGACCTTGTAGGTCATCTAGTCCAACCCCCTGCCCAAGCAGGAGACCCTACACCATTTCTGACAGAGGACAGTCCAGTCTCTTCTTGAAAGCCTCCAGGGATGAAGCTCCCACAACTTCCGAAGGCAGCTTCTCTTCCATGGGTTGATTGTTCTCATTGTCAGGAAATTCCTCCTTGTTTCCAGGTTGAATCTCTCCTTGGTCAGTTTCCATCCATTCTTCCTTCTCTGGCCTTCGGGGGGCTTTGGAGAATAGCTTGACCCCCTTCCTCCTCTCTGTGGCAGCCCCTCAAATATTAGAAGATGCTCTCCTGTCTCCCCTGGTCCTTCTCTTCACTAGACTAGCCAGGCCCAGTTCCTGCAACCGTCCATTGTCTGTTTTAGCCTCCAGTCCCCTCATCCTCTTTGTTGCTCTTCTCTGCCCTCTTTCTAGAGTCTCAACATCTGTTTGACATCACGGTGACCAAATTTAGACGCAATATTCATCACTGGAGTCTTTCGAAAAGAGACTGGACTGCCACCTGTCAGAAACGGTGCAGAGTCCCTTGCTCGGGCGGCGGGCTGGACTAGATGACCTCCAAGGTTCCTTCCAGCTCTGTTAATATCTTTTTTTTTTTTGTATAAAATATTTTATTCAATTTTCACATTCCATTTGCAATCATTTATATACAGGGTATTTACTATAAGAAAAGAAAAAAAAAAAGGAAAAAGGGAATAAAACGAACAAATAAAAAGGAAACACAACTCATCATTCACAACCCCACCTAACCCTTGCA
>NW_022473693.1:0-47243 GCF_009769535.1 Thamnophis elegans | reverse complement strand
CAATATTTCATCCAGAGGGAGCCTATCCATCTTCAAGGAAACACAACCCTCCTTTTGTGGCAAGCTGAGTGCCCTGGATGGAGGGATAAGTAGCTACTTTATTTTCTCTTGACCATATATACGGTAGGAGTTCTTTGTCGGGATGAAACCCACGCTTGAATGTATCACCTTCAAAATTTCAGAGCGGAAAACGGAAAGTACGCTTCTGTTATTTTATCAGATTCCAATTCCCAGGTGAAACATTGCAGCGAATTGTTTCTTTATCCTGTGGGTTGACACTCACTCTTTCGCTCTCTTTCTTCATCTCTCCATCTTTCTATCTGTCCATCTTCTGCCCATCTGCCTGCTTACCTGCCTTTCTTTCTAATCTATCTATCTATCTATCATCTATCTATCTATCTATCTATCTATCTATCTATCTATCTATCTATCTATCTATCTATCTATCTATCTATCCACCTACCTACCTACCTACCTACCTACCTATCTATCTATCTATCTATCTATCTATCTATCTATCTATCTATCTATCTATCTATCTATCTATTTTCTATCTATCTCTTTCACTATCATCTGTCTGTCTGTGTGCCTGTCCACCCACCCACCTATCATCTCTCTACCCCTCTCCCTTTCATCTGGTTGGCTATTTTTTGCAGTTCCGAATCACATACAGAGGTGGGTTCCTACCAGTTCGCACCTATTCGGTAGAACCGGTTTGTCAAATCTACCGAACCAGTTAGAAGAGGTTCCACCAGTGGACCCGGAAAGCAGGCCACACCTACAGAAGAGGTTCCAAAAAATTTTGAAACCCACCACTGGTCCTTGGATATGATTATTCTACACTATCATGCTCCTATTTATAAAGCTCAGTGCCTCTGTGAAAGGTAAGGATGACTCCTGCGTTTGTGGTGCAATCAGAACATTGCGTGTGTTGAAGTTGTTTTAATGGAAACCAAAGATGCCTTTTAAAAAACAAGTTTACATCCTATTCTTATGCATGCCAGTGCTGTTTGTGAGGTAATTTAAGGTGGTTCTGACAAGTGTCGTCGGCATCTTCATATCCGGTCACATGGGCGGCAAGCCACTTCCATCCAGTCACATGGGTGGCAAGCCACTCCCACAAAGGAGGCCACACCCACAGAGTAGGTTCGAACAATTTTTGAAACCCACCACTGATCACATGTCAGCTTCATAGAGAGATTCCTGGCTGAATACAATAAAACATTGAAATATAAAACATAAAAATCATTCAATTGTTAGGGTTTAAATTTTAGAAATCAAAAAAATGTAAAAATTAAGGAGGCAAGAATCATTAAACCCCACTAGAAATTATATTTTTAATTGCTGCAAATTCTTCGATGACTTTTATACTGTTTCATTCTGCCCTCTATGCCCCCCCACCTCTCTTACTCATATACACACAGAGAGACAAAACCTCCTATTGCTTTCATTAACAAAGCCAAAACAAAGTCAACTCCAGAGCATAGTCACCACTCCCTCATTAAAGTAGTAGCAAGCAGGGTGAAGATGGCATAAACCATTAAAAATAATGAGAACTCTAAAAACTCTTGACTTACAGCCTGAAAATCACAGGGATAAGTTGTGGTGGTCATAAAGTGGGCCACCGTATGACTAGACACAATAACTTTGTTATTATCCTCTTTCTGTTATTATCCAACCAGGTTGTGGACACCATCTGGACTTTTATTTTTTGACTTATATCTGTTGAGCACCTTTGCTAGGGGTGTAGTTTGATTCTGAGATAGGGACTGGGAGCATTCTGAGCATATTTGTGAAATTTGCCTCTTCTTTTTTCCTTTTAATGTAACGTTATAAAATCTGACAGTTATTTCAATGCAATGTGAGAAGGACCTTGGAGACCTAGTGGATGATCATTTGAATAGGAGCCAGCCGTGTGCAGCAGCAGCCAAAAAAGCCAACACAGTTCTAGGCTGCATAAACAGAGGCATAGAATCAAGATCACGTGAAGGATTAGTGCCGCTTTACAAAAGCTTAGTAAGGCCACACCTGGAATACTGCAGCCAATTTTGGTCACCATACTACAAGAAAAGATGTTGAGACTTTGGAAAAAGTTCAGGGAAGAGCAACTTAAGATGATCAAAGGCCCGGAGACTAAAACATATGAAGAATGGCTGCAGGATTTGGGTTTGGCTAGTTTAATGAAAAGAAGAATTAGGAGTGACACGATAGCAGTATTCCAGTATTTGAAGGGTTGCCACAAAGAAGAGGGGTCAAATTATTTTCCAAAGCACTGGAGGGCAGGACAAGAAACAATGGTTAGTATTGATAATGGAAGGGGCAATTTATCAAATGGCTGTGAAATCAACATGTCAATTATCTAAAATTTATGTGAGCAACCCAGAATTGTAAGATTCTTGAGTTTCTATATTAGAATTTCATACACACTGTCATGTTAATGTGCATGGAAAGCTCTTCCACTGTTTGTATTTTTTTAAAAAACTTATACAGAGCAAATAAAGGCATGTATCTAGTTAAAAAAGAAAAAAAGAAAAAAAATGAAACAATGGTTGGAAACTAATCAAAGAGAGAAGCAACCTGCAATTAAAGAGAAACTTCCTAACAGTGAGGACAATCAACCAATGGAATAGCTTGCCTCCAGAAATTGGGGGTGCTCCAACATTGGAGGTTTTTAAGAAGAGACTAGAGAGTCAATTGTCTGGAATGGTATAAGTTTTCCTGCTTGAGCAGGGGGGCTGGACTAGAAGACCTCCAAGGTCCCTTCCTGCTCTACTCTGTTCTATTCAATAATATTTCTGTAACACAATTAAAAAGTATTCACAATCTGGGTTTTAAAAAGCTCAAAGTATCAGAAACAAAAGGAGAAAAGCATGAATTGCCATTTAGGATGTCAGCGTTACAAAGAATAACATCATTTTATTTTAAATTGTCTTCACCCCAAGTAGAAGAGGGAAAAAGAAAAAGAAACCACTGCAACTCACATCCAAGAATTAGTTATTACATAATAGTTTCAATTAGCTTCATTTTCAAATCATAAACATACTTAGCATTTCTTAAAACCTGAAGCCATTGATTTTATAGTATAGAACACTCCAATTATCTTAATTGGAGAGAATTGTATATGATTCAGGAGAGCGGAAAGGTGGTTTTTAAAAAAATCAATTGCTGGTAATATTTCATGGTTGCTGGATCTTTAGAGACTATATTGCGAGCCGATAAACTGTTAATTCCAACTCCAACAATTGAGACGTCCATGAAATAAACTGCTTTGTAAGGCTGCTGATTTGCTAGGGACCAAAACAAAGGAGAAACTTAGATTAATAATGAGTCTAGAAAGGTTCACACATGCACCTCTGCATGGATTTGAAGAATTTGTAAGCTGCCCTCTTCGGATGATAGAGAAATCTGAACATTGCAAAGTAATTTAATATGAAGCACTCACAATTTAACCACCACGATTGCTCTGTACAGGGTAGTCCTTGATTTACGACCACATCATGAGCTCAGTGGCTAAGCAAGACAGTTGTTAAGTGAGTTTTGCCCCATTTTATGACCTTTCTTGCTGCAGCTGTTAAGTAAAACACTGCAGAGCACATCTTTCTCCTTTCCCATGAACTGTAAGCCGCCCTGAGTCCCCTCAGGGAAAAGGGTGGCCTATAAATAACAAATAAATTCTAAATTCTTTCGTCCTGGCCACTTTTTACAGAAGCATGATTGAGAGTGTTTTAATAAACTACATCCCAGTTTGGTATGTGGCAGCAGTGCCTCAGATAGAAAGTCCCTACAGAGAGTGGTGAGGACAGTGGAGATTATAGGAAGTTTGCTTCCCGTTATTCAGGCTGTTGCTTATAAGCGATATGTGCTTAGAGCTCAAAGCATTGTTAGAGACCCCTCACACCCACTCCATGGTCTGTTACTGTTGTTGATGAGGACCCAGACTGTGGGGGTGATATGCTGACTCTGTAAACCGCTTAGAGAGGGCTGAGAGCCCTATGAAGCGGTATATAAGTCTAACTGCTATTGCTATTGTTGTTCCTTTCTGGGAGGAGGTTTCAAAGTATTACTAGTAGGACTTCTAGATTCTGTAACAGCTTTGTTCCCTAGGCCATCTGTCTGCTAAAGTTGCAAGATTAGTTTTTCTCACCATGTACACATACACACCTAAACTAGACTGCGTTGTTTCTCTGTGTCATGCAATATACAGTATGTGGGTATATGCATAATTTTGTATTTATTTATTTTGTCATGTTCATGTAGTACCATGATGGTGAACCTATGGCACGTGTGCCACAGGTGGCATACAGAGCCATTTGTCAGGGTGTGCGAGGCCCTCCCTCCATGTAGATACAGTTCCATTGAGGATTGATAGCCCAGTCTCACCGGAAAACCACTTAATTGAAAATTACACTACGTTGGGAGATTAAAATCCATTTTCCTCCTTTAATATTATGACATACATTTCTTTTTTCCTTCTTCTTTTCCTCCTTTGCAGTCTCCAGCTGAGAGTCTGTGATCCGCATCGCCACAATCTTTTGCCGAAGGAGAACATAAGTAATTTTAATCGTTCTCCTCCCACCAAGCCCCTTTCAGACGGCTAAGTGCTAGTCATTCCATCAAATTTCATAAACCAAGGAAAAAATCCTTCTGCAGCTTGCGATATTTGGAAAGAGACCTTGGCAGAACACGAAGGGGGGGATGGGAACCGTGTAGTAGAAAATACCACTTAATCTCTATTGATCTAAAAAGTGCTTTATGTTGTTAAGGGTTCACTATATTGCTGTTGTCATATGCTTGTCTCTGGAGAAATAGAACAAGGTCATTTTGATAAGCAGTAGCCTTTAAAATCATAATGGTGCCTCTCAAAGATCAGTAGGTGAGCTGGACAATAAGGAGCCCTCTCATTTGACCTCCCTCCCACCTGTTTTCTCCTGCCAATTCCTAGGAGGGTTCCCCCAGCAGCTGCTTGTGGTCTTTGTTGTTCCTTCTGAATGCCGTGCCTTGTCTCCCGTTGTGTAGAGGAAAGAAAGAGTGCACAATGCGAACTCATGCATGGCCTCCCCAAAGCAGCAAAAACCTTGCAACACTCTATATCATGGATAGGCAACCTTGGGATAGATGGAGAGCTAGTAGGGAGGGCACCTGGGCAATGGAGAGAGTATGTCACAGGTCACAACATGCTAACCAGGAGTAAGAAAGTCTTGGCTATAGAGATAGGGTAACCATTGTGGGGTCTGGACCATCACAAAATATAGAAGAATATGATTCCTGCTGTCCATTTGTTCTACCATCATATAGCTACCCAGCTTTGGTCTGTCTGTCTATCTCATCACTATTTTATCTCTATCTACCTTCTCTCTCTATTTCTGTCTGTCCATCCATCCATCCATCCATCCATCCATCCATCCACCCATCTAAATATGATCCATATATCTCTTTATCTCTATATATGTATCTTTATATCTATCTCCTCTCTATCTTCTTCTCTCCCTCTCTCTTTGTTTCTATCTATCTATCTATCTATCTATCTATCTATCTATCTATCTATCTCTATCTATCTATCTATCTATCTATCTATCTATCATCTATCTACCTATCTATCTATCATCTATCTATCTATCTATCTATCTATCTATCTATCTATCATCTATTTATCTCTATCCATCCATCCTTCCATCCATCCATCCATCCATCCATCCATCCATCCATCCATCCATCCATCCATCCATCCATCCATCTATCTATCTATCTATCTATCTATCTATCTATCTATCTATCTATCTATCTATCTAATTTCCCTTTCCCCCTCTCTCTGTCTTTATCCTTTCTCTCTGTGTCTCCCTGTCTCTGTCTCTCTACGTCTGTCTGTCTGTCCGTCCGTCCGTCCGTCCGTCCATCCATCCATCCATCCATCCATCCATCCATCCATCCATCCATCCATCCATCCATCCATCTATCTATCTATCTATCTATCTATCTATCTATCTATCCTCTCTCCATCCCCCCTCATTTCTATGCATCTGTATCTCCATCTGCATCATCTCTCTCCCTCTCTTTATCTATCTATCTATCTATCTATCTATCTATCTATCTATCTATCTATCTATCTATCATCTATCTATCTATCTATCTATCTATCTATCTATCTATCTATCTATCTATCTATCTTTCTTTTCTCTCATATGTAAACCACACACTGTCAAACAACTCACCAGCTGGAAATTATCCACCAATTTAGTATTCATTTTTAAAGAATGCTGGAGGGATCTAGGTAGGGCCCAGAAGGATTCTTACGAATTAAATGTGATGCTGCAAATGGGTATCTTTGCTCCATTGCATGCTGCCCTCCATTACTTTTCTGGTAATTAAACAAATTAGGTGGGAAAATAAAGTCAGGAGGCAACAGGGAAATCACAGATACCAAGGGAGAGATTTGCAAGCACATTCACATACCTAGTAGGCCACATTTTGAGCGAGGGAAGAGCAACAGAATTTTCATTTATTTACATATCTTTTTGCTTAGAAATATTTTTTTATAAATCCCTGAATTTGGCAATTGGCTATGGTGTGATTTTGAATAGAGTTGTTTGGTTTTTTTCACCTTAAAATTGGATTCACCTCCAAAGTGAATGAGTTGGGAATCCATGGTGCAACAGGATGCCAGTATATTTAAACGTCATATCTGGGGGAAACCAGAGAAAGTGAAAATGATGTGGCATAGAGTCAGGGGGTGGGCTGCTGCGGGTTCGCCCAGGTTCGGGAGAACACGTAACTAACATTATGGCCAGTTTGGAGAACGCCCAAATCACACCCCAGCTGGCCCTGCCCACCCCTCCCAGGAATCGAGCAATAGCAATAGCAATAGCAGTTAGACTTATATACCGCTTCATAGGGCTTTCAACCCTCTCTAAGCGGTTTACAGAGTCAGCATATTGCCCCCAACAACAATCCGGGTCCTCATTTTACCCACCTCGGAAGGATGGAAGGCTGAGTCAACCCTGAGCCGGTGAGATTTGAACAGCCGAACTGCAGCTAGCAGTCAGCTGAAGTAGCCTGCAGTGCTGCATTTAACCACTGTGCCACCTCGGCTCTTTTCTGGCAGCCCATTTTGGATGCCAGGTAAGTGCAGGGCCCATGTGGAGGCTCAGGGAGGGGGAAAGTTTCAGAAGGTCAGAAATGCCAAGGTGGCGCAGTGGTTAAATGCAGCACTGCAGGCTACTGCTAGATCAGCAGGTCAGCGGTTCAAATCTCACCGGCTCAGGGTTGACTCAGCCTTCCATCCTTCCGAGGTGGGTAAAATGAGGACCCAGATTGTTGGGGGCAATATGCTGACTCTCTGTAAACCGCTTAGAGAGGCCTGAAAGGCCTATGAAGCAGTATATAAGTCTACTGCTATTGCTATTGCTATAAATGGGCCCATTCCAGCCCTCCGGAGGCTGGGGGAGGCAGTTTTCGCCCTCCCAGAGGTTCAAGAAAAGCCTCTGGAGCCTGGGGAAAGTGAAAACTCACCTGCCCCCCCCCCCCCATGGTGTAGAAGGCCAACTAGACCACACCCATCATGGCCACGCCCACCCAGCAACCAAGCAGAGAACCTGTTTCTGAAATTTTCGTAGCCCACCCCTGCATAAAGTATGATATTGTGACATAGAGTAAGGGTCTCCAACAACTGGCACTGAGCTGTGTCATGCCAGAAACCAGTATTGGAAGCCACCTCACCCCCTCCTAGAAGAATGAAATTTTTTGAGAAATATTTTTTAAAAGGCAGAATATTATATTTCGCTAAAAGAGAAATAGAGAAACATGCTCCTGGAGACAGAAAACATGAATCAGCTGAGCCAATAAATAAGGGAATATAGGACAGGGAACGGCGGGGATGGGAGGGTGAGGCCAGCCACAGGTGGTATTTGCACTTGATCTTGATTCTATTCCTCTATCAATGCCTAGCATTGCATTGACTTTTTTTGACTTTTGGGGGATCATTTTAAGTGATTGTCCACTAGGACTCTAAGATCCCTGTCACAGTTACCAGCATTAGGCCAAGTTTCACCTAGTCCACTGATTGTGAAGCTTTTTGGCACCAAGTGTCAAAAATGGTCACCCGGAAATGGCACATGTGCTCTCGTCAGGGCCATGCTCCAGAAAAGCTGGACTTCTGGGTTCTAGCGTGCCTGCACACCCAACAATCATTTGTCTGGCGTACATGCGCACACCAGTTTTCAGGCACTGCCACACGCGCAAAGGACAGCTCACCGTCATGCGTGCATGTGCGCCAGAAATGCAGAAGACAAATAGGCAGGGCTGTGCATGCTGGGAGACATGGCTTCGTGTGCCACATGAAGGTTCTCCATCATGGACCCAGTTTGCACCTATAGAGTTGTTTTTTCTTGCTTAAGTGTAAAATCTGACTTTTACCTACATTGAATTTCATTTTGTTAGATAGGGCCAGAGATGGTATTAAGCTGGTTGAGATTGGTTCTCCTGCACCTGTAGTAGAAATTGTGGGTGGCCGCCAGTAGTGGGTTTCAAAATTTTTAAGAACCTCTTCTGTAGGTGTGGCCTGCTTTGTGGGAGTGGCTTGCCAGCCATGTGACCGAATGGGAGTGACTTGGCAGTCATGTGACTGGATGGGCATGGCCCACTTGTAAAATGTGGTGAAACTCATTTAACAACACTCTTGCTTAGCAACCAAAATGTTGGCTCAGAAACTCTGGCATTTGAAGCACACAAGTCTTAAAGCTGTCAAGTTACAAGACCCTTGCACCCCTAACCCTTTAGGAAAAAAAAAACCTTCAAGGGTGTTCAAACTTGACAGCTTTAAGACTTGTGGACTTCAACTCCCAGAATTCTTCCTCCAGTCATCTTGGCTCAGGAACTCTGGCATTGAAGTGTGCAAGTCTTAAAGCTGTCAAGTTACAAGACCCTTGCACCCTTAGCCCTTTAGAGAAAAAAAACCCCAGGGGTGTTCAAACTTGACAGCTTTAAGACTTTAAGGTTTAAATAGGACTCTTAGAGGTGGCGGGGGGGGGCATTGGTGAGCCAGCCAATCAGTGAGCAAGCGTGGGGCAAGTGTGGTGCAGATGGGCGGGGGGAGGGAGCTGGAACCGGTTCTAAACGGCACGGTAGATTTGTGGAACCTCTTCTATAGAAGAGGTTAGAACTGGCAGGAACCCACCCCTGTGGCTGCCCACCCATTTGCCCTGGCTCTATGCTGTCCTATTTCAGCACTTTTTCAAGCCACATACACAATCAAAGCGCATGCATGGAAGGCTGAGCGCATGCGTGGACGGGCATGTTCAAAGCTAGCAGGTGGCATAGTGGAGAGCCAAAGTGGTGCAGTAGTTAAATGCAGCACTGCAGGCTACTTCAGCTGACTGCAGTTCTGCAGTTCAGCTGTTCAAATCTCACCGGCTCAGGGTTGACTCAGCCTTCCATCCTTCCGAGGTGGGTAAAATGAGGACCCGGATTGTTGTTGGGGGCGATATGCTGACTCTGTAAACTGCTTAGAGAGGGCTGAAAGCCCTATGAAGCGGTATATAAGTCTAACTGCTATTGCTATTGCTATTGCTATGCTCACATTTGCGAACCGTTAAGGAAAGTAAGTGAATACAACTCCTGGATAGGGCCCAGCGTATTCAAGCCTGTCGAGATCACTCTGGATCTTGAACTCGTCTTCTGGGGTGTTGGCCAACTTAGTGTCAAGAAAACAACATGCTTATGTCCACACGATCAACAGGAATGAAGCTGTCCTCAAAACAGACATTCCCTTTTAGTTTAGTTTAGTTTAGTTTATTTGTCTTGTATGCCGCCCACTCCCGAAGGACTCCGGGCGGCTCACAATAGACAAGGGAAGGGGGGATAAATAGACAAAGACAACACTTTAAAAACGCAACATTCACAATTTCCGTGGGGCTGGATGTTTCACAAGCCCCCCGGCCTGCTGGAGCAGCCAGGACTTGGTGGCTTTGCGCAAGGCCGGGAGGGTAGTAAGGGTCCGGATCTCCACGGGGAGGTTGTTCCAAAGGGCTGGAGCTGCAACAGAGAAGGCTCTCCCCCGGGGAGTTGCCAGCCGACATTGGCTGGCAGATGGAATCCAGAGGAGACCTAACCTGTGAGATCTAATCGGTCTATGGGAGGTAATCAGCAGGAGGCGGTCTCTCAGGTACCCAGGTCCGATGCCATGTAGGGCTTTATAGGTAACGACCAGCACCTTGAAGCGGGTCTGGAGACTAATGGGTAGCCAGTGCAGCTCGCGGAGGATAGGAATGACGTGGGTGTACCTACGCGCGGCTGCATTCTGGACTAACTGAAGTCTTCGAACACTCTTTAAGGGCAGCCCCATGTAGAGCATGTTACAGTAATCCTTTGCGCGTTACAGTAATCCTTTGACAACATAGATAGGGAAATTCAAGGAGGTTGTAACAAATTCCAGCTGGGAGCCCCAGCGGAAAATCCCTGGCTTTGTCTGCCAGAAAGAGTTGTCTCACCTTCAGCCATTCTGCCAAAGGTTTTGAGACACAACCAGATGATGAAAGGATCTACTTTGATCCTCTCGTGTGGCAAAGGGTCACCCTGACCCCCAGCATCAGACATTTCTGCATTTTTTCGACTCTACTTTCCTTTCATGCCCAGTTATTTCTTCTCTAGAGTAAACAGAGAACATGAAATAGATACCTTAAGTTAATTATACCCTTAAGTTAGAAAATAACTGAATAGGAAAATAACAGAGTTGAAAGGGACTTTGAAGGTCTTGTAGACCAATATCCTGCTCAAGCAGGACACCCTATATCCAGGGGTGAGATTCAACCAGTTCGGGTGAACTGGATGCTATTTTTATATCTGGTTTGCCTGGGTACAGGATGGAGATGGCATTGGTCGTGTGGGTTGATGATCTCTGGTGGGCCCGGGACAGGGGCTGCTCCTCTGTCCTGGTCCTATTAGACCTCTCAGCGGCTTTTGATACCATCGACCATGGTATCCTACTGTGACGACTCGGGGGGTTGGTAGTGGGGGGCACCATTTTGCGGTGGTTCTCCTCCTACCTGTTGGATCGGTCGTGTTGACTGGAGGACAGGGATTGACCCCGAGGCGCGTCACTTGTGGGGTGCCCAAGGGATCGGTTCTCTCACCCCTCCTGTTCAACATATATATGAAACCGCTGGGCGAGATCATCCATGGTTTTGGGGTACGGTATCATCAATATGCTGATGATACTCAACTTTTCATCTCTACCCCAAACCACCCAAACGATGCCCTCGACGTGATGTCTCGATGCCATCTTTGATGATAGGGGGAGAAACTTTACCCCCCTCAGAGAGGGCCCACAATCTGGGAATCCTCCTTTATACGCGGCTTCATTTAGAAGGACACCTGACGGCCGTGACCAGGGGGGGACGGGCTTTTACTAGGTTTGCTTGATACGTCAGTTGCGGCCCTTTCTGGATCGGGATGCTCTGTGCACAGTCACTCATACCCTCGTCCTTTCTCGCCTGGACTACTGTAACGCTCTCTACATGGGGCTGCCCTTGAAGAGCACCCAGAAGCTTCAACTGGTACAGAATGCGGCCGCGCAGATTATCAGGGGGTACTTAGGTGCTCCCATGTTACACCCCTTTTAGGTGGCCTGCACTGGTTGCCGGTTGTCTTCCGGGTGCAATTCAAGGTACTAATTATGACCTTTAAAGTGCTCCATGGCTTAGGCCCAGGGTACCTGCGAGACCACCTACTGCCACCAGTTGCCTCCCACCGTCCAGTGCAATCCCACAGAGTTGGCCTCCTCAGGGTGCCATCGGCCAGACAGTGTCGGCTAGTGACCCCCAGGGGGAGAGCCGTCTCTGTGGGAGCGCCTTCCCTCTGGAATGAGTTGCCCCCGGAGCTTCATATAATCCCCGACCTCCGGTCCTTCTGATGCACCCTAAAAAGTTGGCTTTTCCAGCAAGTCAGCCTGGCCTGAACAAAATAAAATACAGGATTAATTTGGTTGTTAATTTTAATTTAATTTTTAATTTTATATTGTAAATATCAATTGGGTTTTTTTTTTGGATACTTTCTTTAACGTCCCTTTTAGTTTTTGTAATATGTGTTTTCTTTTATGTATTACGCCGTCCTGAGTCCTTGGGAGAAGGGCGGCATATAAATCCTATAAACCAAACCAAACCATACCAGTAGTTGAAAAGACTGACTGGCTCCCAGGAGTCTCCACACGACCCATTTTGGATGCCAGGTAAGTGCAGGGCCTGCTCGGAGGCTCCAGGAGGGTGAAAAATGGGCCTCGTGGAAATTCCAGAAGTCTGGAAATGGGCCCGTTTCCAGCTTCCACAAGGGCTCCAGAGCCGGTTTTCGCCCTCCTCAAGGCTCAAGGAAAACCTCTGAAGCCTCAGGAGGGTGAAAATGCTGATCCTTCCACCATGGTGCAGGAGGCTGAGTAGGCCATACTCACCATGGCCACGCCCACCCAGCAACTGAGCAGATAACCAGTTGCTAAAATTTTTCTTTTTTTTAAAATAAATTTTTATTTCTCATATATACATTCACAATTATATAATCTCATAACTGTTGTTAATAATATGTATTTATAACACTTTTTCTCCCCTACAATTGACAATATAATTGAGATTGCTTTCTTACCATCCCATACACCCATTTTATTTTACAACAACCCTACTTCTTCCTTCCTTCCCTCCTGCCTTCCCTCCCTCCTTTCTTCTCTCCTTCCTTCCCTCCCTCCTTCCCTCCTTCCTTCCCCCTTCCTTCCCTCCTTTCTTCTCTCCTTCTATCCTTCCCTCCTTCCTTCCCTCCTTCCTTCTCTCCTTCCTTCTCTCCTTCTCTCCTTCCTTTCCTCCTTCCTTCCCTCCTTCCTTCCCTCCTTTCTTCTCTCTTTCATTCCCTCCTTCCTTCCCTCCTTCCTTCCCTCCCTCCTTCCTTCCCTCCTTCACTTCCTCCTTCCTTTCCCTCCTTTCTTCTCTCCTTCTCTCCTTCCTTCCCTCCTTCCTTCCCTCCTTTGCTAAAATTTTTCAATCCCACCCCTGCCTATAGCATCCCGGACAAATGGTTTCAGATCCATAATAGTCTCCCTCATCCCAATAAAAATTCCAGCTCATGAAATGAGCATAAAAATATGCACGGTGCTACCTATCACTTATTTAAATGTAGATTGAGTCCAACCCCCTGCCTAGGCAGGAAACCCTACACCACTTCAAACAAATGGTTATCCAACATCTTCTTAAAAGACTTCCAGTGTTGTAGCATTCACAACTTCTGGAGGCAACTTCTGTTCTATTGATTGATTGTTCTAACTGTCAGGAAATTTCTCTTTAGTTCTAGATTTCTTCTCTCCTTGATTAGTTTCCACCCATTGCTTCTTGTCCTGCTTTCAGGTGCTTTGGAGAATAGCTTGACTCCCTCTTCTTTCTTTGTGGCAGCCCCTGAGATATTGGAACACTTCCATCATGTCATTCCCAATCCTATTCCCCACAGCTGACTGGGGAATTCTGGGAATTGAAGTCTATGTCAGGCCTGCAGTCATATTCCTTTTAGGATCTTTGGCCTGCCACACTCTCTGTTATTTTACTATGCTGTTTCATTAGTGGGGTTATCGGGAGGGGGAAGAGTAAGGAGTAGAACTGTAGAATGTGTTGTTGTCAAAATAAAACATTCCTTTCTAGAAGCCCAAGGTCATGCTTTGTCTCTGCACCTCTGCACCTGACCGGAATTAGATGGGTGGAAATGCCAGCGTGGCAGAGGAAGATCGGACCATGTGATGGACTTGTGGGTGTGGGGGCAAGATCACGAACTTTCAAGTGGGTGGGAAAACCAAGAAGCTTTCAGATTCAGTTTTTCACAGATGTACCAACATGTCTCTCTTATTAAATTGGAACTTTGATGAAAGCTATGTCTTGGACTCTGATTTAATTCTGGATGGTATTTGGTATGCTGACGTCTACCAATCTTTAAGCTACCAAGGTTGAGAAACATTTCTCTATGGAATTTCTATTTTGATTACACTGGCTGAACAGAGATAGGGAAAAAATATATATGCTCTATTTCCATTTTGGGTTCTTTTCTCGTAATTTTTGTTAGAGCTTCATTTTCTACTATTTACATTTTAATCAAGGGAAGGCAAACTTTTTTTTCAGGCTGAGGATTACCCTTAGCTCTGGAAATTTAAATCGGAATTAGAATTAAGGTAAATTAAAATCAGCAGCGATGATTGATTCCTAAATATTAATTATTCTTCTCTTCCATCCCATTAAAATTACCATTTTTATGCTTGGTGGGGAAATGCTTGGATAGGGGATAATCTGCTCTTGCCTGTCATCATGAAAAGAAAAAAAATGTAAAAGGAAAAAGGCAAGAGCTGAGGTCAGGCTAAGCTAGTTGCTGCCAGAGTCACCGTGGATGACTCTGCTTAACTGTTTAAAAAAGCCTCTAAAAAGCGCCCTCTACAGGAGGAGCAGGAGAACGACGGGCCTCATCTATGTCAAGAATTTTTGTATGTATGTATGTATGTATTGTATGTATGTATGTATGTATTGTGTCACAACCCCTGGTATGCCCAAATATGGGAGGAAGCAACTGCTTCCTTTCTCTGTCTATCGGCTCGTCACAAGAGACCATCACGACAGAAAGCCATTATTTTTACTGTTGCCTTTGTTACATTTGTGTTGCATTTGTGCTAATATAACTGCCTGATATGTAATGCAGTCCAGGTTCGATTCCTAGTAAGGGTATGGCTAGCTGATGAGAGCTAAATAGCTTGAAATAGATCTATACTAGTCTCCCTTTATTTATTTATCAGCTATATATATATATATATATATATATATATATATATATATATATATATATATATATATATATATATATATATATATATATATATATATATCCTACCCAATGCTAGGATTATACTCCCAACAGTGCCCCAACCACTAGACCAAACATGCAAAAATATAATAGTCTCAATCTACATTTAAATAAGCGGTAAGCAGCGCCGTGCATATTTTTATGCTCATTTCATGAGCTGGGATTTTTATTGGGATGAGGGAGACTATTATGAATCTTAACACTCAACACGAAGAATTAGGGCTGATTGAAAGACTGCAGACACTACACTGGAGTGGGAAATGAACTGCTTAAATGTTATTTTTATTTTCATGCTTCTTAGCTGCAAATGATATGGTCTAGCAAATGGGTACTATTCAGTTCCCTTCCAGGGTTGGTTCTTTTGATTATATCTCTCCCCCCCCCCCTGTTATTTTATTTCTTCAAAATGTTTGTGCTAAACCTCCTGCTTTTAAAAGACGTTTATTTGTGTAGGGATGCAAAACCGAGGGAAATATTTTTTTTTATTGGCTGTAGTAAAAGGAGGGGGAAGAGGGGCTCACAGCTGAATTGTTCCACATACCGTGAGCTTAATCCAATTCAGGTTCTCTGTGCATTTGCAAATAAAGAAATCAGATTTAGAACTGCACATCAGAACATCCGTTCACTCTCTACCCCTCAGAAGGCAGACATCAAGGTGCATAGTTTTTATGATAATAATTAAAGTGGCTACAGTGTGTAGTTTTCTTAGGAAAACCAAACTAAGTAGCACCGGATCTGTTAGTACTTGGAAATGTGAATAGTTTATGGATAAGCATGTTCTACTACAGTGATGCCCAACTTTTTTCTCATTGTGTGGCAAAAGTGGGGGAGCGCAGGAGGGTCATGCGTGGGCGATGCCCAGACCAGTGGTGGGTTTCAAAAATTGTTCGAACCTACTCTATGGGTGTGGCCTCCTTTGTGGGAGTGGCTTGCCGCCCATGTGACCGGATGGGAGTGGCTTGCCGGCCATGTGACCGGATATGAAGATGCCGACGACACTTGTCAGAACCACCTTAGATTACCTCACACACAGCACTGGCATGCATAAGAATAGGATGTAAACTTCTTTTTTAAAAGGCATCTTTGGTTTGCGTTAAAACAACTTCAACACACGCAATGTTCTGATTGCACCACAAACGCAGTAGTCATCCCTACCTTCCACAGAGGCACTGAGTTTTATAAATATGAGCATGATAGTGTAGAATAATCATATCCAAGGACCAGTGGTGGGTTTCAAAAAAGTTTGGAACCTCTTCTGTAGGTGTGGCCTGCTTTCCGGGTCCACTGGTGGAACCTCTTCTAACCGGTTTGGTAGATTTGACGAACCGGTTTTACCAAATAGGTGTGAACTGGTAGGAACCCACCTCTGGCTCAGACCCATAATTCTATGCATGCATGCTCCTGCCCTCCCCCTTCCTGCTTTTGACATGCAATGGACCCCTTTTTCCCCCTACCCAGGCTCCAGGGGCTTTCTAGGAACCTGGGGAGGGCAAAAACAGCCTCCCCTGCCCTCCTCCCAGAAGCTCCTGTTCCTGAATTTCTGGGTTGCCCGTAGGGCCATTTTTCTCCCTCCAGAAAATAAACGAATTAGGATTCTTGCTAGTCTCATTTTCAGAAAATAAGTGCTTTGCGATCTTCTAAACCCTGACAGCAGCTGACTTTGGGGAGCTCCAAGTTTGAAATCCCCCAAGTTAGGCCTTCGCTTCAGAAATGAATCAGATGCAAGTATCACTAGCCAGGTGGGACTTCATCCCTTAACTTTCTGCTGGACTTTTCTGGAGTTTGCGGCGAATCTTCAGAGGCCCATTGATTTCCTATCAGAAAGACTTGGAGCGATAACTGTGTGTATGTGTGTATGTGTGTCTCTCTCTGTGTGTGTGTATATGGAAGCAGTTAGCTTCCTCCCATAATTGGGGCTTACCAGGGGTTGTGACACTAAATATATACCTTCTTCCCTGGCTTCAGCTGATAAGGAGGAGACCTATGGCATAATGGCTAAGACATTTGCCTAAGATGCAATACAGCACAGGTTCGAATCCCAGTAAGGATATGGCTAGCTGATGAGAGCTAAACAGCTTGAAATAGATCTATACTAGTCTCCCTTTATTTATTTATCAGCACAAATAAAACACAAATATAACAAAGGCAACAGTAAAAATATTGGGTTTCTGTCGTGATGGACTCTTGTGATGAGCCGATTGACAGATGATGGAAGCAGTTAGCTTCCTCCCATAATTGGGGCTTACCAGGGGTTGTGACACTAAATATATACCTTCTTCCCTGGCTTCAGCTGATAAGGAGGAGACCTGTGGCATAATAGCTAAGACGTTTGCCTAAGATGCAATACAGCACAGGTTCGAATCCCAGTAAGGGTATGGCTAGCTGATGAGAGCTAAATAGCTTGAAATAGATCTATACTAGTCTCCCTTTATTTATTTATCAGAGCGCGCGCGCACGCACACACGCGCGCACACACACACACACACACACACACACACACACACACACACACACACACACACATATATATATATATATATATATATATATATATATATATATATATATATATATATATATATATATATATTTAAAGTCACAACCCCTGGTATGCCCAAATATGGGAGGAAGATCACACTTCCATTCTCTGTCCTTCGGCTCGTCATAAGAGACCATCCAGACAGAAACCCAATATTTTTTTACTGTTGCCTTTTTGTTACATTTGTTATATTTGTGCTGATAAATAAATAAAGGGAGACTAGTATAGATCTATTTCAAGCTATTTAGCTCTCATCAGCTAGCCATATCATCTCATCAGCAAGGGTATGGCTAGCTGATGAGAGCTAAATAGCTTGAAATAGATCTATACTAGTCTCCCTTTATTTATTTATCAGCACAAATATAACATACATACATACATATACATATACACATACACATACACACACACACACACACACACACACACACACACACACACACACATATATATATCTATATATATATATCCTACCTTCGTACACTCTCCATGGTGCTGGAAATTTCATTGATTGCAAAAGGGTGGCATTTGCTAGAAGGAATAGCAATAAAGCAAAGGAGACAGTGGAGATGCATTTCAGGGATACGAGAAAGCAGCAACAGTTGTATATAATCATGCTCTGTCCTTCTGGAATCTGAGACTGGCTAGATCTGTACATGCAAAATAATGAATGAGATGGGAGAAACCTGCCGCTGTAAGGATGAACATGAATTATTTCAGTGGCAGGCAAGACACAGAACATATAAAACTCCTGGAGTCCTTGAGACTCTCTGAGCTTGGTGGTTTTCTTGCAAGCATTTCATTACCAAATGAGGTAACTGTGCAAACAGCTGTTCCCACAGCTACCTAGCTGGGTAATGAAACATCTGTATGGAAACCACTAAGCTCACAGACCACCAAGGAGCCAGTAGTTCAAACATGAGCTACAAATATCTTCTTCTATCAGTACATAAGGCCTTGCTCACAGTCATTCCGGTATGGATGACTGAACTCTGCTCTACATGGTTCTCCCAAAGGTCCTTTTTTCAGGAGGCAACTGGACTTTTCAGGAGGAGGAGGAGAAGGAAGAGGAGGAGGAAGAGGAGGAAGAAGAGATGATTTACAGATTGAAAGGAAGAGTTTTCGTGAGAATGTTCTGATAAGATTTCTGAAATAAGATATCGTCCTTCTATTTAAACTTGTTTATTCAACAATCTGAAAACTGATTTTTGCTGAAAGGCCCTTGTTAAGTCTATCCCCGTTAGGAGACTAGAGTTCTATAGCAGTAGCAGTTAGACTTATATACCGCTTCATAGGGCTTTCAGCCCTCTCTAAGCGGTTTACAGAGTCAGCATATTGCCCCCAACAACAATCCGGGTCCTCATTTTACCCACCTCGGAAGGATGGAAGGCTGAGTCAACCCTGAGCCGGTGAGATTTGAACAGCCGAACTGCAGAACTGCAGTCAGCTGAAGTAGCCTGCAGTGCTGCATTTAACCACTGCGCCACCTCGGAAGTTAGTAATGAATAAGCCGCTGAATAGTCACTCACAGCCACTGAAGGAAAAACAAGGAATAGCTTTACTTGCGTAATAAAAATAGGATAAATAGTCTCCAAACAGACTATAAGCAGTCTTGAAGTATGTACACAGTCTATTTACATACATTGAATTTACAGTTGCTCAACTCACGATTCACCATGTAGACAGGTAACTAACATGCAGACTAACCACTATCCAATACACGGTCTTGTCTCCAAATACTAAGCTCATAAAGTAACAGCCGAGGTGGCGCAGTGGTTAGGGTGCAGTACTGCAGCCACTTCAGCTGACTGCTAGCTGCAGTTCGGCGGTTCAAATCTCACCGGCTCAAAGGTTGACTCAGCCTTCCATCCTTCCGAGGTGGGTAAAATGAGGACCCGGATTGTTGTTGGGGGAGATATGCTGACTCTGTAAACCGCTTAGAGAGGGCTGAAAGCCCTATGAAGTGGTATATAAGTCTAACTGCTATTGCTATTGCTATTGCTATTGCTAATAACTATCAGGAACAATCAGGAGACTCAGGAGCATCAGGAGGAACCGTAATAGTTCCTTCCTCCTTTTATGGCTGCTTAAAGCAATAGCATCCAATTACATCTCTCTAGCATTCAAAGTAACAGATACATTTGTTACAATCATGGCTTATGCTTATACATATACATTGCCAAGCCAAGACTAGGGTTACATCCCTAACAGCCCTGAACTTTTTCATTGGATTTTACTGGGAAAAGAAATTATCCAAAGCCAGAATTGGAATTCCCAGTCTCCTGGTGATTGGCTCAAATTCACTGAACCAGCTTTCATGCCAAAGGCATGACTAGAACTCTCAGTCTCCTGGTGATTGGACCAAAGTCACCCAGCCGTCTTTCATGCCTATGGTTGGACTAAAACTCTCTTTGTTTCCACTCTGGTGGCTTAACCCCTACCCCCTGTGAGTAGCTTAACAAAAAGGAATAATTTTTAATGTCTGTATGCTGTGTATATTCACACACCCATCCAGTGATGGGATTCGAACATTTTTACTACTGGTTCTGTTGGCGTGGCTTGGTGAGCGTGGTGTGGCATGGTAGGCATGGCTTGGTGGGCATGGCAGGGGAAGGATACTGCAAAATCTCCATTTCTACCCCACTCCAGGAGGAGGATACTGCAAAATCCTCATTCCCTCCCAATCATTTGTGACTCGGGAGGCAGAAAATAGATGAGGGCGGGGCCAGCCAGAAGTGGTATTTACCGATTCTCCAAACTACTCTAAATTTCCGCTACCAGTTCTCCAGAACTGGTCAGAACCTGATGAATACCACCCTGGCACTCATCCATCAAACTGTCCATCAATTCATCAATTCATGGTAGACAGGTTCATACATGTGGAACCCCAAATTCTAGGCTCACAAATAAGCCACGCAAGCTCCCCCCCCCCCCGGCACCCGGTTTTGGACCTGGAAAGCCTTCTGCACCAATCTGGAAGAAAAAAAATGGTCAAGTGGGGGACTGGTACATGCACGGGAAAAGGGGAGTCCTGGGGATGCATGTGAATATGTGGGGGATCGTGCGCACATGCACAGGTGGTGGGGCAAACACCGGGGGATCGTACTTTCAGCACCTGATGACAAATAGGTTAGCCATCACTGTAGTAGAACATGCTTATCCATAAACTAGTACAGGGTACTGCAGGAGGCGTCCATCCCACCCTCCCTCTCCATCCCCTCTCACCGCCACGCTATGGAGAACTACAATGCTGATCCAGCCTTGACGAAATCCAGTTTGACACCCCTGGTCTAAAGCTATAAATTGTTTTGGATACCAATGATTCCTAAGTGAGAAATAAAAGCAGATTATTTCTAAATAGAAGTCATTTATCAAAACAAGGGCTACAAATAGCATGAAACAAAATCTCCAACATACACAAGTATTTTTAGAAAATACTTCCTGAGATTAGACTTGGAATAACTTTATTGTTACTTTGAATGTACACCAATCAGCATGCTATTAAAATGAAATTTCGCTTCCGCACAGCTCTCAATGGGTCACCACCTCCAATTAGTCACTGGATAAACTTGACAAAATAAATAAATAAATAAATAATTGTGCACAGACCCAATATATTCTATGACATAGAGAAACAATGCGGTCTAATGCAGATGTATACATGGCAAGAAAAAACAAATCTTGAGAGTTTACCAGATGGATGGCATAGGGAACAAAGCTGTTACAGAATCTGAAAGGGCTGCAAGTTCGAAACCTCCTCCCAGAGGGGAGTAACCAAAACAGACCGTGAAGTGTGCGTGTGGGGGACTCTAACAATGTTTTGAGCTCTAAGCACATAGCCCTTAAAAGCAGTATCCTGAATAATGGGAAGCAAGATTCCTATAATCTTCTTGGTTGTCCTCACCACTCTCTGTAGGGACTTTCTATCTGAGGCACTGCTTCTACCAAACCAAAAAGGGATGCAGTTTGTTAAAACCCTTTCAATTGTGCCTCTGTAAAAGGTGGCCAGGACAGAAAGAGAAAGATGTGCTCTTCTCATCCAACACAGGAAATGCAGATGCTGGTTTGCACACTTCACTAAGGATTACATGTGGAGATGATTCCTCTTGTCCCTTATGCCTAATTTCTGCCTTTCCACACCTTAACAATTGTATTTCTTAGAATTGTCCTGGTTGTAGTGTCCATTACACCTTCTTAAACAGCATGTGGAAACAGGAGGAAGGGAGGCAGGGAGAAAAGAAGGGAGGAAGTAAGTAAGGGAGGGATGGAGGAAAGAAGGAAGGGAGGTGTTCAAAAGGGAGGAAAGGGAAGGGAAGGAAGGAAAGGAGGGAGGGAGGAAGGAAGGAAGAATTTAGGGAAGAAGAGAGTGTTCTGACCTAGGCTTCCTGATAAAGCATAAATCACACGCTTAGTCCCCAAAACTCTCTTTTATTTAAATGGCTGTGAATTATGGTCATTCACAACCCATAATGATCCACAAACAGTCTGTAAAGAGTCCACCAGATGTCTGCCACAGTCTTTCAGGGTAATGCTGATAAGCATCCACCTTTATTTCCCTTGAAACACAGCCAGAGACCTAATTACCAATTCGTTTTGCAAGGCCAAACGGAGCACAGAGTCAAACGGAGCTTCTCAGAGTTTGAACCGACCAGAATGAACAAAGTTGCTTTCTGCAAAGACTCGCGTCCCTTTGCTTCTCTTTTATGTCTTATGGGAGGGGCCAATCATCTCCAAGCTTTACTCCCAAGTCTCCCCTTTCTGTCTTAATTGCTCTTGCCTTCTGGAAGCTCTGCACATGCCCACAGTGGGAACAGGCTCACACTGTTCTTCCGCCTCGCTGACGTCATACTCTGGAGGCAGCACATAACTACCAGATGGCCTTGACCCCCCCACCTCTCTGCCTCCAATGCAGAGCCCTCGGATGAGCTTTCTCCAGACTCCAGGACTGGCCCATGTTCCTCCCCAACCTCCTCACTGTCCGACTCTGCTGCCAGGCTGTCGGCAGACCACAATAGAGAGGGAGGAAAGTAGAAAAGAAGGGAGGGAGGGAGAGAGGGATGAAAGAAGAAAGGAGTTGAAATGGGAGGAAGGGAGGGAAGTAAGTAAGTTCAGGGAGGGAGAGAGGGAGGAAGGGAGGGAGGATGTGATGCCTTTTTAGATTTCTTATAGCACCAAAGTAGGTTATGTCCATACTAACCTTGTTTTTCATTTTTACTGCAGAATCTCTCTCTCTTTTCTCTCTAACTAGAATCTGAATGTGACAGCTGCACAGAAAATCTGAGGAGGGGGCGGGAAGTTAAAAGGGTGAAGCTAAATATTTCCAGATACGTAGGGAGACAATTGCCAAATCATCAACTTTACAATCATTAATGAAGTCTCTCCCATCATCTAAAACAATTATCTTCCTATTTTTGTTGAGTGACATGCAATTAACTGGCTTCTAAACAGAGAGCTCTTCCAAAGGCAATAAAATATTCATGAAATATCAATATGATGACTTGCAATTCTGGATTTTAGGAAATAACAATTCGGCTGGAACCTCTCTCTCTCTCTCTCTCTCTCTCTCTCTCTCTCTCTCTCCCTCCCTCTCTCTCTCCCTCCCTCCCTCTCTGTCTCTCTCTCTCTGTCTCTCTCTCTCTCTGTCTCCCTCTCCCTCCCTCTCTCCCTCCCTCCCTCTCTCTCTCTATTTCTCTCTCTCTGTCTCTCACTCTCACTCTCTCTCCTCCTCCTCTTTCTCTCTCCATCTCTTTCTCTCTCTCTCCTCTCTCTCTCCCTCTCTCTCTCTGTCTTTTCCTCTCCCCCTTTACCCTTTTCATACAATAAGCAATAGACATGCTATTTATTGTGTTGCTTTTCTTCTTAATCCTTATGTATTTATTTCAATTCCTGACATCCCCAAATATTTCAATCTAGTTTTAAACGGTTTGTTTTAATGCAACATTCACTACATGCATAATTCAGAGATAACTGTCCCTAATTGAGCAGTAGGTGCAGTTTTATCTTGGGTTTTATTATTCTGGGGGGAAAAAAACCCTCATTTTCAACCATATTCAACAATAGACTCATCTATTTCCCTGTTTAGAAACTGCAGGTAAATTCCTTGCAGTCCACAAAATGCAGCATCCCCTCATTTTGCTTCTATGTAGCATTATCACAACATCTAAGAATATAAAAATTAGCTCGGTTGGATTAAGCCCCACATTTATTGAACACATTTATCTCAAGATGTAAAAACAATGGTCTTCCTCATTTATTCTGCTCAGCATCTTATTCCCCCCCCACCTCCAGTGGTAGTCATTACTCTGCCAACAAAAGTATGTATAGTCAAGGCTCTGGTTTTCCCAGTTACAATGGATGGCTGTGAAAGTTGGACCATAAGGAAGGCTGAGCGCCAAAGAATTGAGGTCTTTGAACTATAGTGCTGGAGAAAACTCCTGCGAGTCCCTTGGACTGCAAGGAGATCCAACCGGTTGGTCCTAGAGGAGATCAACCCTGACTGCTCCTTAGAAGGCTAGATCCTGAAGAGGAAAATCAAATACTTTGGCCACCTAATGAGAAGGAAGGACTCCCTGGAGCAGAGCCTCATGCTGGGAAAGATGGAGGGCAAAAGAAGAAGGGGACGAGGTGGCTAGATGGAGTAAGCATGAAGCTTAAATGGACTCCAGAGGATGGTAGAAGACAGGAAGGTCTGGAGGAATGTTGTCCATGGGGTTGTGATGAGTTGGACATGACTTCACAACTAACAAGATATGCCACAGTTGAAGATGGTGTCGTCCAGTGGAAAAGCTGGCGAGGCGCCCGAGTCCGAGCAGGGGTGGAGCCGGCGGGGGATCTGCGCAGCGTCCTGCTGACCAGCATCCTGCAGCTGGAGCCTCTGGATGTCGACCTCTTCCAGGGAAGGCACTACTGGGTGCTGGTCATGCAGCGTCTTTTTGGAGGGCAGATAGTGGGCCAGGCACTGGTGGCAGTAGTATAGGCCATGACGGACGACCTAGGAGTCCATTTGCTCCATTGCTACTTTGTGAGGACAGGGGACCTCACTGTGCCTGTTCTGTATCAGGTGGAGCGTACCCATACCAGGAGGAGCTTCTCGGTGTGCCCAGTCAAGGCCATCCAGCACAGGAAGCCCATCTTTATATACCAAGCTTCTTTACAATGGGGGCAGCCCAGCCCGAGGCAGCACCAGTTCCAAATGCTGGCTGTGGTGCTCCCAGAGGAACTGATGAGCCAGGAGAAGCTGATCCAGAAGTACCTATGAGACCCCAACCTTCTCAAGAGATATCAACAGGGACTCTGGAGAATGCTGGCGTGGGAGATTCCGATTGAGATGAAGCCGGTGAACCCAACTGACATTTTCCACCAGAACTCCCAGGAACCAAAGCAGCTCTTCTGGGTGCGTGCCAAGGGCTACATCGGCAAATGTGACATGAAGCTGCACTGCTAGGTGGCTGTGTACGCCTCGGATGATGTGTCCCTGCAGATGGCCCTGTTGCCGTACCAGCACCGCAGAATGAAGCTCATGTCTCGCTCTATCATATCATGTGGTTCCACGCACCTTTCAGAGCCGACCAGTGGATGCTGTACGAGTGATGGATCCCCTGGGCTGGTGGCAGCTGGGGCTTGGTGCAGGGCCACCTGTGGCGCAGAGATGGCATGTTGGCAGTCAGCTGTGCCCAGGAAGGAGCAATCCGCATGCAGGAGAAGAGCAGCCGGCCTCCAGCAAGCTGTAGCCCTGTTTATCTTCTCCCATCTGTTCTTCTCTCCTAAGGGGAGCCCCTAAAGTGACCAGATTTTAAGATGGGTAAAGCGGGACACCATTGACCGGGGGGGGGGGCTCGGAGCACCTGAGCTGTAAAAAAAAGAGGGCTGTAAAAGCACCGTGAAGCGTTACCCCGGCCGCTGCTGTCTCCTCCTCTGCCTTGCTTTTGAGGAGCCATGGCCTTTTTTTCCCTGCTCCCACCCCCTCTGCCGCCTTCCTACTGGCTCCCGCAGCCTCATGGCTCCTCAAAAGCACGGCGGCGGAGGAGGAGGTGGCGGCAGGGGTAACGCTTCATGGTGCTTTTACACAGCCCTCTCTGAACAGTTTACAGGATGGAAAGGGGAGGGAGGAGAAGAAAGGAAGGAAGGAAAGAAGAAAGATAAGGTAGGGAAGGAAATAAGGAGGGAAGGAGGGAGGGAGAAGAAAGGGAAAAGAAGGAAGGAAGGAAGGAAGGAAGGAAGGAAGGAAGGAAGGGAAGGTAGATAGGGAAGGAAAGGAGGGAAGGATGGAAGAGAGAAGAAAGAAAGGAAGGAAGGGAAGGTAGATAGGGAAGGAAAGAAGGAGGGAAGCAGGAAGGGGAGGAGGGAGGAGAAGGAAGGAAGAAAGGGATAGAAGGGAGGGAAGGAAAGAGGGGAGGGAGGCAAAAGGGGGGAAGGGGAAAGGGAGGAAAGGAAGAGAAGGGAGGGAGGGAGGAAGAACCTGGCTTTCCCGAGAACGGTCTGCTCTGGGCCGGGGAGCACGAACCAAGAAGTTTAGACGGGACTTTGCTGGCAGTTGCAAAGCAGCCTTCCCCTGACTGCCTTCCCCCAACACCCCCCAACCCTTTCAAAAGCCACCCCCATCGCCAGCCTCTCCCAACCGGATCCCCACCTGCCTCCCCTCGGCTCACCCAGACCAGGTTGCTGACGGCATGGACAGACTGGAAGACTGGCATGGCTGCAGGGAGAGTGGCGCCCAAGAGAAGCAGGAAAAAAAAAACTTCCGACAACTGATCCGCTTGGCCTGGGACCTGGCACTGGAAAATCGGGACTTTTTGAACACGCTACGGGAGGTGGGACAAATTTTTAAAAATCGGGACTGTCCCGCCAAAAGTGGGACGTCTGGTCACCTTAGGAGCCCCCCCTCCCTCCTTCCCTCTTGCACTAGCTGAGTCTTCGGTGGGTGACGGTCGCTTACCAGGATCCCCATAACTCCTGGAGGTGGCCCTTACAGATGGAAGCATTGGCTGCACCCCACTTTCCTTGGACATATTAATTTATTAGAGACTGACTTCTGTTCCCCAATGGTTAATAAAGGGAGTAAATTATCATATAAAAAAAGATATGCCACAGTCATCTCATTATGATATCTGTTAATGGAATGTTGTGACTAATGACTCAACTGTGACTACTCTTAATCCCAAAGGTGCTTTTTCAGGAAGTAACTGGACTTTCTTGTTTTTCTTTCAAGATGTTTCGCTTCTCATCCAAGAAGCTTCTTCAGCTCTGACTGGATGGTGGAGAATGGAAAGGTTCATACTCCTTGCAGACAGCTGGTCATTTGCATCCTTTAAGAGAGTCGTTGAGGCCACTTGGAGGCTTATATCTGTGTCCTCAGGGTTGCCTGAGTGGTATTAGAAGGCAAATGTCCAGCTGCCTGCAAGGAGTATAAATCTTTCCATTCTTCCCCATCCAATCAGAACATATATCTTCTATATATGGGAGGTATACAGTCATAACAACATTCTTTCTCAGAGAGTCAAGGCTATCTTGCCCTGCACCTGGAAGGGCATGACTAGAAGACATCTCCAGTTAGGATGGTGCCTGATTGGACCATGGAATGGACATGTGGGTGATGGGCAGGGACTTGAACTTTCACTTGGTTGGGGAAAACCTGGAAGTTTTCAGATTTGGGTTTTCCCAGATGTGCCAATATGACATCTCTAATAAAATGGAACTTTGGAACTCAATCCTTGGAGTCTTCTTTCGTTGGGGGGTGTCACCTGGAACCCTGACATTAACCCAAATCTGAAACAATAATTATTTTAATTATTATTATCACAGGAGTACACCCCCTCACATTTTGTAAATATTTAAGTATTTGTTGCCAGCAGTTTAGACATTAATGGTTGTGTGTTGCATTATTTTGAGGGGACAGCACATTTACACTGTTATACAAGCTGTATACTCACTACTTTACATTGTAGCCAAGTGTCATTACTTCGGTGTTGTCACACGAAAAGATATACTTAAATATTTACAAAATGCGAGGGGGTGTGCTCACTTTTGATATACTCAAGCATTCTTCTTAACAATCCCATCACAAATTTATTTGCTTTCAGTTTGGAATTTGACAAAAACCTGCCTGATGTGAATTAAATGCGAGCAGGTCCAGATAAGGAAAAATGGAGAGCAGATGAGATGGGAAAGATTGAGGAAGCGCAAGATAGAGGTTGTGTTCACTCATGCGTATGAAATTCTGTTCTGATCCCTTCCCTCGTTCCACACCAAAGTACACTCCGAGTCAAAGATAAGTTACGGCATTTAATTAACAGACAGACAGGTCCTTGGCAGCAAACTGGCACAGACCAGCTTGGGCAGCAATAAACACAGATAAGCCGTGGCAGCAATCCAGCCTGCCAAGCTCACAGTAATGTCCTCCAACATTCAATCCTGCGTTGACTTCTGCAAAGAGGGCCGTGTGCACAAGGAGTCTTTTTATAGTCTGGAGAGGAGCCTAATGACCACCAGCTGAGTGCAATTACCTCTTGTAACTGCGCAACTGTTCCTGACGCCTATTAGCTCTTTGATACCGTGCATCCAGGAACAACTCACTACTGGCGTCCGGCTCACTCTCCCTTGTCTCCTCCCCACTGGTCCAAAGCTCTGGCGCCTCCTGGTGGCCAACCAGCCTCTCTGCACCCTGCTCGGAGTCGGAACCCTGTCCAGGGTCCTCCACATCCTCCAGAGCCGACTCATAGGGCCCCTCGCTGTCGGAGTCTGGTGGCAGCTCCAACGGCTCCTGCTGGGCCACAACAAAATTCTATAAACAATTATCCATGCAGAGCTATGGTGAAATTATAATAAGGTGACTTAACATTTATATTTGCCCATAACACAAGTGTAAACATTTATGAACATGACAATGCGTGTTTACTCTTGAGGGTAGGACAAGAAGCAATGGTTGGAAGAGGGAGATCCAACTAGGGAATAAGAATTTCCTGACAGTGAGAATATATAATCAGTGGGAAAGTTTGTCTCCTACACTTGTGGGTACTCCAACACTGGAAGTTTCCAAGAAAAGATTGGGCAACCATTTTGTCTGGGATGATATGGCCTTGGGCAGAGGGTTGGACTGGAGGACCTCCAAGGTCCTTCCTCTTGTGGCCCACCAGCGGAGGGAGCAGCAGTGTCAGCGTTCCAAGTATCATGTAGAATTAAATCAGAGTCAAAGGCAAAACAATCCTCAAAGTTCCAATTTAATAAAGCAGACATCTTGGCATTATGCTATGGAATCCCAATACTGGAAATGACATCAGAATTCCACCCAGTTAAAAGTTCATGATCTTGTCCCCACACCCACAATCCATCACATGGTCCAATCTTCTTCTTCTTCCACGCTGGCATCCACACCCAGCTGCTTCCAGTTAGGTCTGAAAGTACGGAGACAAAAGATGACCTTCAGCTTCTAGAAAAGAATGATAACAATACATTCCACAATCCTACTCCTGTCTAGTCCCCCTCCCATCAACTATACTAATGAAACAACATAATGAAATAAGAGAAAGTGTAGCAGGCCAAAACTCTAAAAGGAATATAATTGCAGGCCTGACTAGCAGATTCAGACAGTGAGGATGTTGGGGAGGAACATGGGCCAGCCCTGGAGTCTGGGGAAGGCTCTGACGAGGGTTTGGTGTCAAGAGGCAGAGAGGGTCTCTTTGCATAACACATGGCTCCCTCGGTCAAGAAAAAGAGGTGAGCACCATGCCAAAGAGTCGGACACAACTGGACAGGGGAATCTTTAAACTTTTATCTTTTATTTCCATTCCTTTACAACTCTCTTTTTTTTTGGGGGGGGGGAGGGAACCACATTTCTTTCTTCTCCTCTTGCCAGGCTGACAAATTTTCACTTCTGTTCCTACATACATTACTACAGATCTCAACTTTAGCTCACTTATTATTTTTTTCTTTCTTTCCAAATCTTCAGCCTCTAAGACAAATGTTACTTTTTAGAGGATGGATTAGCATTTTTTTTTCCTGATAAGGGCTGTATGAATCATATATGCTGTTTAAGTAAACAATAATTCATCACTATCACTATCAATACCGATAATGAATATCAATTGGGGATGGTAGTTAAGTAAACCATAAATTGAGCCAGACCAAAGTCACGATGAAGATATCCATTCCTTCTCTTTCTTGTTTCTTCATTTTTCCTCTTCCTTTTGACATTTCTTTCACTTCGTATTTAACTATGTCTCATTTTTATTATCTAACTTAATTTGTGCACCAACTGAGAGGCAGTTTGGCGTAGTGTTAAGGAACCAGGTAGAAATCAGGAGACCATGAATTCAAGTCCTGCCTTAGGTCTGAAAGCTGATTGGGTGGTTTTGGGCCAATCATGGTGAGTTCTGGTCCCCTCCTCGGCCATGAAAGGTAGCTGGGAGACTTTGGCCCAATCACTAGGAGACTGTGAGTTCTAGTACCACTTTAGGCATGAAAGCCAGCTGGGTGACTTGGGGCCAGTCACTTTCCCTCAGCCCAACACACCTCACAGGGATATGTTGGTGAAAAACACACGAGGAGGAAATGCTGTTGGATAGGTTTGCCACAGTTTGTTATTTGTAAAAAATAACAGAATAACAGAGTTGGAAGGGACCTTGGAGGTCTTCTAGTCCAACCCCCAGCTTAGGTAGGAAACCATACACCACTTCAGACAAATGGTTATCCAAGATCTTTAAAACTTCCAGTGTGTTGTGACCCAGCAGCAGCGAGCAGAGCTGACAGCAGATTCGGACAGTGAGGAGGTTGGGGAGGAACATGGTCCAATCCTAGAGTCTGGGGAAGGCTCTGAGGAGGGCTCTGTGTTGGAGGCAGAGAGGGAGCCAGGGCCCTATGCTACTTATTAGCTGCCTTCAGAATCAGACATCAGTGGGGCAGAAGAAAAGCTGGAGCCTGTTCCCAGTGTGCGCATGCACAGAGTTGTCAGACGAAGGGAACAGCTAAAGAACAGGGATGGACTTGGGAGGAAGGCCACAGGTGGATGATGAATGGCCCCTCCCAGGGAAATAAAAGAGGAGCGAAAGGGGAGTGGAGTTTGCAGGAGACGATTAGTTCACTTAATTAGGTTGTGACTCTTAGAGGCTCTTTGCCAAGTTTTGAAGATATTGGCCTGGCAGCACTCCAAGCCAGATAAGGTCTGTGACTATATATCCTCTCTTGAAAGACTTTACTGGAAGTGAATGAGAGGAATTCACAGTAACTTAATAAAAAGGATTTTTTTTGTCAGGACAAGGAGTCTGCTTCGCGGTTTGAGGAAGCTTAGGTCAGAACACAGTGTTGGAGCATTCACAACTTCTGGAGGCAAGTCATTCCAATGATTAATAGTTTTCACTGTCAGGAAATTTCTCCTCAGTTCTAAGTTGCTTCTCTCCTTGATTAGTTTCCACCCATTGCTTCTTGTTCTACCCTCAGGTGCCTTGGAGAATAGCTTGACTTCCTCTTCTTTGTGGCATCCCCTGAGATATTGGAACTCTGCTATCATTTCACTCCTACTTCTTCTTTTCATTAAACTAGACACACCCAGTTCCTGCAACCATTCTTCATATGTTTTAGCCTCCAGTCCCCTAATCATCTTTGTTGCTCTTCTCTGCACTCTCTCCAGAGTCTCAACGTCTTTTTTACATCGTGGCGACCAAAACTGGATACAGTATTCCAAGTGTGGCCTTACCAAGGCATTATAAAGCAGTAATAACCCTTCACATAATCTTGATTCTACCTTCCTGTTAATACATTTTAATACAATAAAATGTTCTTGTCATTGCACTGAGGTAAATTCAGTTTTTTCTTGAACTCATCTTGTTAAGACTAAGTTTTGATTCTTGTGTCCCCTTGAGTCAGATATTTGTTACTCTCTGTGTACTAAGCTAATAATCCACAGTCCTTGAGTGATGGAAAGCAGACACAGAAACTAATTCTCTGAAATACCTAGAAATGTTTTTAGCCTAATGCTGGATTATTTAATTTGAAGCTTTCTTTATGTTAAGAGTCTTATCAATTATTCTTCTATAGGTGCCTCTGAGGAAAGGATTGTTTACCCAGGAAAAAAATAAATAAGTTTTATTAAATATACATTTGCACTTTAGATTTAATTCATTTCTCTTCCTCCCTTGAGAAGGAAAGGAAGAGTATCTTGCTTCCTTTCAGCTTCTCCTGTTATATTAGCAGCAATAAATGTTTTCCCTTTATAGAGGCTCTTGGATGGTGTAAAACCTTGGAAATTGAGAATTACGAATTTCATGATGATCCTTTATGGCTGCCTAGGATCTCTGTGTTGTGTGGCATCACCAGGGGAGTGGAGGAGAGAGGAGGGCGGAAAACGGGAAAGGCAGTTCAGTGACAGGAAGTGGATGTGTCTGTCACCCTGAGGGTGAGATGGAGATCTCAAATTCTGTGAGAAGGTTGCAAATGTAGCTCTCAGCTGCAGAAGGGTGACTTTGCAAAAAAAGGATAAAGTTTACTCCTCAGTTATTTTGGTTAGGTATAATTACTGATTGTACAGCTGTAGAGATTAATTTGATTTTGCACTTAATAACTGCAGCTAGATTGCTGGTGGCGCAATACTGGAAGAAGGACGATTTGCCTACAATTCAAGAATGGACATTGAAAGTCACAAAATTAGCCGAGATGGCTAAAATATCTGCATATCTTAAGGACCACTCAAACAAGAGATATAAACGAGACTGGAAAAAAATGGATCGATTATATACAAAATAAATATGGGACTAAGAAATTCCAGATATTTTATGATTAAGATTAGGAATGATATAAACTGTTTAAAGTTAGCCTAGCAAGGAGGAGCTAAGTTCAATGTAAAGATGTTATCAATTTTCTATTATTTTTTCCAATATATTTTAGACTGTTTTTGTTAAAGATTTATACCGTGTATAGGTTCTGGGAAGTTGGGGGAGGGAAGGCTGTGGGGGTTGAGGGGGGAGGGTGGGAGGGAGGGATGAATATTAGGTTTGACGAGGGGTGTTAGATTTTAATGTAATATGATTGCACATGTATATTGTCTTCTCTTATTTTTTCTTTAAAACTAAGATATGTTAAGTATATTGATATGGAAGCATAAATGCCATCAACATAGAATGGAGTTTGCTCAGAAGCTGAAATACACCAATAAGAGGAAGAGTGGGAAACAGAGGAGAGAAGAAAGATAGAAAGAGAGGGATAGGAGAGAGGGTAAGGGGGGAAGATGAGGAGGATAAGGAGGAGTGGAATGAAGAGAGAGGAGAAGGAGAAAGCACGGGGAAGTAGAGTAGGAAAGGATGATGGAGGGAAGAAAGGAGGTAGGAGAGAGGTAGAAGAAAGAGGTGTATGGAGAGCAGAAGAGCTAATAATGGCTTTTTATCTTTCTGGGCATTGATGACAAGCGGAACTGATGTAATTACTACTTAATACAATAGGATATTGGCTATGTAATAGTATACATGTGATTATATGTTATGAAAATGGAAAATAAAAAAACTATATTTAAAAAAAAAGGGTGACTTTGCTAGCAATAAGAGATGTCTAGAATCATCACAATAACATTACATGCAGGTTATAGTTAATGGAGGAGGAGGAAGGAGGAGGAGGAGGAAGAAGAATTTTTGAACTTTCCTGTGGCTAGTGATTGGAGCTACTGGCTGGAAGGGGGGGGGCAGAGAGAAAAAGAGGAGTAGGTAGTGGCCCGTGTGCCTAACGGCGCGCGAATCATCTGTCCATAAACCAAAATAGTAATAATACATTCTGGATTAGTGCTCTTGAAATTGTGATTTTATTTATTTCAAAATGACCGGTTTAGTTCAATGTAATAGCTGTCTTGCACCTGTCTTTCGCAGTACTCTTTTCAAATTTGGATACTGTCCCCTTTGTAAACAAATTACTAGTCTACATAGACAGATTACCTATCTAGAATCTCTAATCTGTGCTCTCCAAGCAGAAATTAGGTGCCCAATTTGGCCATTCCATACTATGGAGATTCCACGCTATCAGCCCCCCATCCCACCGCAAAGATCTTGCAGGAGAAGAGCAGTCTGGGCAACCGTGGGTTCTGGCAGGGTGAGAGCTGTGAACCATAAACACGAAGCTTTTGCTGTGACCCAGCATAACAGATATAGCACCCTTGCTGACCTTAATGGGGACACTAAAGAGACAGGTCAAGGTAGTTGTGATAATGATGACTCAAATAAGCAGGGGATCGTGGTCCAAAATGAAGAACTTACTTCGCAAAGGCAAAATGGGGAACCAGGTATCACACATCAGTCACACAAGAAGAGCAAGGTATGCAAAAAGAGAAGTCACCTCCTAGTTGGTGATTCAGTCATAAGGGATGTAATTTTAGGAAAGGATATGGAGGTTTTAAACCTATTCTTAAGATAGTCAAGAACGCAAGGTGTCTGCCATGTGCTACTGCCAGCAGAGACAAGAGGCATATTCTTAAGATAGTCAAGAACGCAAGTAAGGACTGTGATGTTGATGCTATTATACATCTTGGCACAAATGATATGTCCCAAAAAGATGTACTTTCTGTGAAGAATGATTTCCAGAGCTTGGGGTATGAATTTAGTAGCATAGGTTGTAGGCTTATCTTTTCAGAGGTTTTACCAATATATAAGGAACAAAAATGGAAGGACCAGTGTGTAGCAGAGTTTAATGTGTGGCTAAAGGAGTGGTGTAAAAGGGAAGGCTTTGGTTTTATTAGTCATGATGTCTGAAGCTGGTCCAATGAAAAACTGAACAAAAGGGATGGTTTGCACCCATCCAAGAAAGGGACTGAGTTACTTGGCATTAAATTCACAGATTTTCTGGATAAATATTTAAACTGAACAGGGGGGACAGAGAATTAATTGATACAGAACATTTCTGTCCCCAGCAATCTAAAATTCATAGGGTTATCAGTGCATGTAACACAGATGTTTGTGCGGGTAATATTATCATTCCCGCTGTCAAGCAAAACCAAGCATTTAATAGTGAGTGCCATACCATGTGCATGAATCATACAAGTGGCAAGAAAATAGGGGCAGTCAGGCATAACACAGGTTATATAGACAGTAAACACAGGGTCAATCAAAATGGACTCAAATGTCTATACAGCAATGCACAGAGTATGAGAAATAAACAGGGTGAATTAGAAATTCAAGTAAAAGAGAGCAGATATAAAATTGTTGCCATTACAGAAACTTGGTGGGATGAAACTGACAAATGGAACATACAGCTAGAAGGATTTAAATTATTTAAAAGAAATAGACCAAATAAAAGAGGAGGTGGAGTTGCACTATATATAAAAAATAATTACCTCTCTACAGAAATAGAGCACAACAATGATGATAACTATCTTGAATGCATTTGGGCCAATATTAAAGATTGGGGGTGGGGGAAATGACATTGCCATAGGTCTATACTATAGGCCACCCAACCAAGCAGAGGAACTAGATGAACTTTTTGCTAGTCGGCTAACTAAGGTATATAGGAAGCACACCACAATAGTAGTGGGGGATTTTAACTACCCTGACATCAACTGGGAAACAAACTCTGCACCAAGTGGAAGATCCAACAGGTTCTTAACAAACCTAGCAGACAACTTTGTTTCCCAAAACGTAGAGAAAGGAACAAGGGGATCAGCCATATTGGACTTAATTCTCACTAACAGAGAGGAAATGATAGAAGGTGTTGAAGCCACAGGAACCCTGGGGGCAAGTGATGATGCAATATTGGAATTCAACATTTTGCAAGCACAAGTAGTAGAACAAAGTAAAACTAGATTCTTGGACTTTAAGAGAGCTAATTTCAATAAACTCAGAGAGAGCTTGGGAAAAATTCCATGGATGAGAATCCTCAAGGGGAAAAAAACTAAAGAAGCTTGGGAAATTTTGAAAAATGAGATTACAAAAGCCCAGTCTAGCACAATACCAATGAAGAAGAAAAGTAACAGCTCCCTAAAGAAACCAGCATGGCTGCATAAAGAACTCTCTGACAAATTGAAAGACAAAAAAGATAAGTATAAAAAGTGGAAAGGGGGGGGGGCATAACGATGGCAGAATATAGTTAGCCCGAGCATGTAAAGATGAAGTGAGGAAAGCTAAGGCTCACAATGAAGAAAGGCTTGCTACAAAAGTAAAAAACAACAAAAAAGCTTCTTCCAACATGTTAAAAACAAGAAAAAAGTTAAGGAAACAATTGGTCCATTGCTGGTAGAAAGTGGCAAGAATCAAATTCACGTGAAGTGTTAATACCACTTTATAATGCCTTGGTAAGGCCATACTTGGAATACTGCATTCAGTTTTGGTCACCATGATGTAGAAAAGATGTGGAGACTCTAGAAAGAGTGCAGAGAAGAGCAACAAAGATGATTAGGGAACTGGAGACTAAAACATATGAAGAACGGTTGCAGGAACTGGGTATGTCTAGTTTAATAGAAAAGAGGACTAGGGGAGACATGATAGCAGTCTTCCAATATCTCAGGGGTTGCCACAAAGAAGAGGGAGTCAAACTATTCTCCAAAGCACCTGAGGGTAGAACAAGAAGCAATGGGTGGAAACTAATCAAGGAGAGAAGCAACTTAGAACCGAGGAGAAACTTCCTGACAGTTAGAACAATTAATCAGTGGAACAGTTTACCTCCAGAAGTTGTGAATGTCCCAACACTGGAAGTCTTTAAGAAGATGTTGGATAGCCATTTGTCTGAAATGATATAGGGTTTCCTGCCTAGGCAGGGGGTTGGACTGGAAGACCTCCAAGGTTCCTTACAAATCTGCTATTGTATTGTATTGAATATGAGGAGGAAGAAGAAAAGTAGTAATAGGAAAAGGAAGGAGGGGGAGGGGGAGGAAGAAGGGGAAGGAAGAGAAGGAGAAGGGGAAGGAGGAGAAGGAGAAAGAGAAGAAGGAGGAGGAGGAGGTGGAGGAGAAGGAGGAAGTGGTGGAGGAGGAGGAAAAGGAGGAGGAGAAGAAGGAGGAGGAGGAGGTGGAGGAGAAGGAGGAGGTGGTGGAGGAGGAGGAGAAGGAGGAGGAAGTAGAAGAACAACCACAACAACCACAACCACAGCAACAGCAACAACAACAACATAAGCTGAAGAAGGCTTGCAATTAAACCTTTGCTTAGAGCTAACTTTTTCTTAGATCTTGAAGGAAAAACAATCCATCTACACATTCTGGAAGTTCTTGCCCAAATTTCCAAAGCCACATTGCTGTAAAACACGAGTGTCAAACTTGCTGCATCATGTTGCCATCACATGACATTTTGTGACATTTTCCCCCTTCAGGGAGCTGGGGTGGGCATGGCCTGTGCATAACACATCCGCCCCATGGGGTGTCAGTTTGACACTCCTGCTGTAAAGCATTTCAGTTGGTCCACATGAAAGGTTAATTTATCCCAGAGCACCTTACTGGAAGGAAGGTGGGACATCAAGATCATTGCTGAGGATTCTGGGAAATGAAGTTCATTTCAATACCTGGAAGGCATTCCTATTGGGGAAGGTGGGATTAAAGCATGACTTATCAGTGGGACTGGCTGAAAGGTGAAATGACATCCTGCTGCTTAGGTAACAAAAGCAAAAGGATTCTGCAAAGAACTGAAACTGGTTTTATCATGTGACATGTCAGAAGGTCCCTTCCAACTCCATGATTCTGCTGTGAGCATTCCAAATAGCATCCAAAAGTAAATCAGAGTCCGAGGCAAAGTATTGCTCAAAGTTCCAATTTATTAAGAGAGCCATGTTGGCACATCTGCGAAACCCCAAATCTGAAAGCTTCCCGGTTTTCGCCACCCAGTTGAAAGTTCAAGATCTTGCCCCCACACCCACAAGTCCACCCCATGGTCCAATCTCCCACTGCCATGCCGGCAGCTTCCATCCATCCAGTTCCGGTCAGGTGCAGAGGTACAGAGACAAAGGATGACCTTGGCTTTCTAGGAAGAATTTTGTTATGGCTACATATCATCTATCTCCGTACAATCCCCCCTCCCATTTTCCCACAATAGAAAATGCATAGTAGAATAATAGAAAGTCTGGCAGGCCAAAGACCCAAAAGAAAAGATGGCTACAGCCTGGACTCTGCATTCTGAATGAGCCGTGGTCGCACAGTGGTTAGAATGCAGTACTGCAGGCTACTTCTGCTGACTGCCGAGTGCCAGCAGTTTGGCAGTTAAAATGAGGAGCCAGATTGTTCGGGGTAAAAATGCTGATTCTGTAAACCGCTTAGAGAAGGCTGTAAAAGCACTATGAAGCGGTATATAAGTTTAAGTGCTATTGCTATTCTGGATCTAGTTCTGGGTTTGGAGTTGGACCATTTGAAATCAAATATGACACCTCTGGCCTAAAGTCACTTTTCTGATCTTTATACTTAAGGCAGGACTACAATTCATCATCTCCTGGTTTCTTGGCCAGCCGGCAAACTATTAGCCAGACTTGCTCTCAGATTGATTCCTCCGGGGTTTGCATTGTCAATATCCAATTATATAAGCTAGGTGTCAGGCCTGCATCCATCTTTTCTTTTGGATCTTTGGCCGGCCACACATTCTATTATTCTACTATGCCTTTTCTATGGTGGGAAAATGGGAGGAGGGATTGTACGGAGTTAGATGCTATGTAGCCATAACAACATTCTTTCTAGAAAGCCAAGGTCATCCATTGTCTTTGCACCTCTGCACCTGACCGGAAGTGGATGGGTGGAACTGCCAGCGTGGCAGTGGGAGATTGGACCATGGGATGGACTTGTGGGTGTGGGGGGCAAGATCTTGAACTTTGAACTGGGTGGGGAAAACCAGGAAGCTTTCAGATTTGGGTTTTCCCAGATGTGCCAACATGGCTCTCTTCATAAATTGGAACCTTGAGCAATACTTTGCCTTGGACTCTGATTTACTTTCGAATGATATTTGTAACCCTGACACTCAGTTTGTGTAGTAGGCCAAGCTAGAAAAAAAATAGCAGGTTGTGTAAAAGACGCTGCTGAGTTTTGTGTGACCTGGTTAAGGGTTACCAACCATTCAACCATGTTCCTCTGTTGCAAACAACTTTAGCCCAGGTTTCAAGGCCTCCGTACGGTTTCCAAAGCCTTAAAAGTTAAGTTTCCAGAGACCTCCAGCGATCGTGGCTAAATTGCCATTTTTAATAAGGGGTAATAAGGTGAAAAAATGAAGATGTGACTGGAGAGTAATAAATGTTAGCTATATTTAATGGCAGCTAAATGTCAATGCGAACCAATGCTCCTTGAGTATTTAGCAATTAAAATATGAAAATCTAAAATAAAAAGTTCAATAGTTGTTTTTTTTCTTCTTCTTCTCTGAGATGATTCGGGAAAACAGCACTCTTCCACTTCGGGCTGCAAAAGCTTTTGGTGCTTCCTATAAAGGAACAGTTTGGGAACAATTATCACCTTGAGGGGTCCTTGGTGCTCTTTGAAATTGGTTGTTTTCTTGCAGATGTTTAATTACCCAAATGAGGTAACGTCATCAGTGCTGGGATGCCACAGTTCTCCTCCTCCTCCTCCCCACAAATCCCGCTCTGGGGCAGAACTGATGATGTAACCTAGTTGGGTAGTGAAACGTCTGCAAGGAAACAACCAAGCTCAGAGAATATCAAGGACTCCACACATGTCTTCCTCTTGTTTTTCCTCCTCCTCCACCACCACTCCGCTTTTAGCATTGATAATGTTATGTAGTTGGGTAGTGAAACATCGGCAAGAAAACAACCAAGTTCAGAGAGCACCAAGGACCTCATTTCAACTCTGAACTACAAATATTCTCCTTTATTATTGTCACCTTTGGTGATGTTCTCCTCCTCCTCCTCGTCCTCGTCCTCCTCCTCCTCCTCCTCCTCCTTCTATTTCTCCTCCCCCTCTTCTTCGTCTCCTTCTCCAAAATGTGTTCAAAATGTGGACTTTTCTTTCTTCAAAAAGAGTGGCCTATGTCTTTTAAATGCAGATGGAGTGCTGAATCTTGTCCTGATGGCCTCGTTCTCCTATATTGAGTAAAATCTGCAGGGACACCTTTTACTGCCATACATTATGATGAGACTACAGGTAGTATTCAGCCAGTTCAGACCGGTTCAACCAAACCGATCGTGGAAATCACAGGTGGGCCCACCTCCACCCAACCAACCAGTGGTGGGATTCAGCCAGTTCGCACCACTTCGGGAGAACCGGTTGTTAACTTTCTGAGCAAGTTTGGTGAACTGGTTGTTGGAAGAAATCATTAAGGCAGAGAACCGGTTGTTAAATTATTTGAATCCCACCACTGCACCCAACCCAGTTCTATGACATCCTATTTAGGCACATCTTCAAGCTGCGCAGAGGCATGCAAGGGGGTTGGACTAGAAGACCTCCAAGGTCCCTTCCAACTCTGCTATTGTATTGTATTGTATCAAAGCGCATGCAGGGAACACCTCACATTTGCATGCACTCCAGTGGTGGGTTTCAAAACATTTTGGAACCTACTCTGTGGGTGTGGCCTCCTTTGTGGGAGTGGCTTGCCGGCCATGTGACCTGGTGGGAGTGGCTTCCTGGCCATGTGTTTTCTCTCTCCCCTCCCTCCCCCCCCTCTCTCTCTCTCTCTCTCTCCCTTCCTTTTGTCTCTCTGTCCCTTTTTTCTTTTTTCTTTCATCTCTCTCTCACTCTTTTTCTTTCTTTTTTCTTCTTTTATTTCTTTCTTCCTTTCTTTTTCTCTCTCTCTCTCTCTCTCTCTGTGTCAGTCTGTCTATCTGTCTGTCTGTCTGTCTGTCTGTGTGTGTGTGTGTGTGTGTGTGTGTGTGTGAGAGAGAGAGAGAGAGAGAGAGAGAGAGAGGAGAGAGAGGAGAGAGAGAGAGGAGAGAGAGAGAGAGAGAGAGAGAGGAGAGAGGTGGGTTTCAAAATTTTTTTGGAACCTCTTCTGTAGGTGTGGCCTGCTTTCCGGGTCCACTGGTGGAACCTCTTCTAACCGGTTCGGTAGATTTGATGAACCGGTTCTACCGAATAGGTGCAAACTGGTAGGAACCCACCTCTGGTGCACTCACATTTGCGAACTGGGAAAGTAAGTGAATACCACTCCTGGACTAGACCAAGCATTGTTCTAAGTTTTCAGATCTTTTCAGACATTGAAATGTCCTTATTCTTCATGATCTTGAGTAAGGTTGACCTTGCCTTCCTACCTAGAATTAATCTCCTGATCTTTAAGCACAGTTTATCATTATCTACCCAGGTTGCATTATCCTTGCTTTCCTTTTCTATTTTATATTAACCCAGATTTTTTTTCCACTTTCTTTTTCAAAAACTTTTAGAAGGAGTCTTTGGAAATCTTCTCCCCGGGCTGCTAATGTCACTTACTTTCATCATACCAGGTCGTTTTTTTTTTTGGGGGGGGGGTCCCTGTGTTGCTTGGTGGGGGCAATTTGTTCGACTGTTTGCAATGTGCCTGAATTTTTGCAACATATTGTATACAGCATAACACGCTAGAAATCACCAAGTTATATTTAGCAAAGGTCTGAAGAGAGAGCTCGGTTTAGAATAAAGAATCTTCTTTGTTATGATTTGCTAGCCGTATTGGGGAGGGGGAGAAACACGCTCCTAAGGGAAATCCTTGGTAGTGAAAAGGAATATACAAATTGCTTGCCATTGTCCGCTTTATGTCGAATTTCAGCAGGCAACAGAAAGGATTATCAAGCAACAATGGAAGTATTCCTCTTTTTGCGGAGTGGGGGTGGGTGGGGGGAGAATGGAGTACAAATTATATTACATTTCATTTCATTTCATTTCATTTTCATTTATTGGGATTTATAGGCCGCACTTTTCCCTGAGGGGACTCAGGGCGGCTTACATTCATAGGGAAAGGGGGAGTGCAATATAAACCAAAAACAGTATGTGACTAAATAAACAGTAAAAAAAAAAAAAAAACTTTCATTCAGCATTCAACACTCGGGCGGGGTGAATTAGAAACTTATCCCCAGGCCTGACGGGATAGCCAGGTCTTGAGGGCTGTGCGGAAGGTCTGGATGGTGGTGAGGGTGCGAATCTCAATGGGGAGGTCGTTCCACAGGGTCGGAGCTGCTACAGAAAAGGCTCTCCTCCGCGTAGTCGCCAGTCGGCATTGACTGGCGGATGGAATTCGGAGGAGGCCCAATCTGTGTGATCTAATTGGTCGGAGGGAGGTAATCGGCAGGAGGTGGTCTCTCAAGTACATTCAGAGCAGTTATGTGGAATTACAATGTAGGCAGTTAGCACCCACCCCTCTCCTAGAAGAATAAAGTATTCTGGGAAATATTTAAAAAAACAGAATATTACGTTTCCCTGGATGAGAAAAGGAGAAATATTTTTTAAAGACAAAGCAGCTCCTTGCACCTCCCTGCACACACCCCTTCAGCTCCAGGGTAGGAGTGGGTTGCCATCTTCTTTTTGGAAACCTGAAAGAATAGAATAGAATGCAATGCAATGCAATGCAATGCAATGCAATGCAATGCAATGCAATGCAATGCAATGCAATGCAATGCAATGCAATGCAATGCAATGCAATGCAATGCAATACAATACAATACAATACAATACAATACAATACAATACAATACAACACTGGGAATTTTTAAGAGGATGTTGGATAGCCATTTGTCTGAAATGGTGTAAGCTTTCCTGTCTAGGCAGGGGGTTGGACTAGAAGACCTCCAAGGTCCCTTCCAACTGTTATTCTATTCTAAAAAGAATAGAATAGAATAAGAATTTAGAATACAATGGAATGGAATGGAATAAAATAGAATAGAAAAAAAGAAAATATGGAATGGAATGGAACGGAATGGAACAGAAAATAATAGAATAGAACTTTATTGTCCCTTTAAATGTCCACTAATCATTAAAGGTTTTCACTTATCTACACTTTCTTCTTTTCAATCAGGATTAAATCTGGTATGTTTTGAGCCAAACTTCCTCAGTTTGTTTCTCATATTTCAACCTGCTCATGAAGAACAGTTGCAGGATTTGGCTTTGGCTAAAGGCAAAAAGGACTAGGAATGACATGATAGCCCATGAACAGGAAGGGTCAACCTATTCTCCAAAGCACCAAAAGGCAGGACAAGAAAAAATGGTTGGAAAATGATCAAAGAGAGAAGCGACCTGGAATTAAACAGAAAATTCCTAAAAGTGAGGACAATTAACCAGTGGAACTGCATGCCTGCAAAGGTTATGGGGGCTTCATCACTGGAAGTTTTCAAGAAAAGACTGGACAGTCACCTGTTCTGACCCCCCCTTGTTCCACACCAAAGTACACTCCGAGCCAAAGATAAGTTACGGCATTTAATTAACAGACAGACAGGTCCTTGGCAGCAAACCGGCACAGACAAGCTTGGGCAGCAATAAACACAGATAAGGCTTGGCAGCAATCCAGCCTGCCAAGCTCATTACAATGTTCTCCGACATTCGTTCCTGTGTTGACTTCAGCAAGAAGGGCATGTGTACAAGCAGTCTTTTTATAGTCTGGAGAGGAGCCTAATGACTACCAGCTGAGTGCAATTACCTCCTGTAACTGTGCAACTGTTCCTGACGCCTATTAGCTCTTCGGTGCCAAACATCCAGGAACAACTCACTGCTGGTATCTGGCTCACTCTCCCTTGTCTCCTCCCCACTGGTCCAAGGCTCAGGCACCTCCTGGTGGCCAACCAGCCTCTCTGCGCCCTGCTCAGAGAGAAGGAAAACCTGGAAGTTTTCAGATTTGGGTTTTCCCAGATGTGCCAATATGACATCTCTAATAAAATGGAACTTTGGAACTCAATCCTTGGAGTCTTCTTTCGTTGGGGGGTGTCACCTGGAACCCTGACATTAACCCAAATCTGAAACAATAATTATTTTAATTATTATTATCACAGGAGTACACCCCCTCACATTTTGTAAATATTTAAGTATTTGTTGCCAGCAGTTTAAACATTAATGGTTGTGTGTTGCCTTATTTTGAGGGGACAGCACATTTACACTGTTATACAAGCTGTATACTCACTACTTTACATTGTAGCCAAGTGTCATTACTTCGGTGTTGTCACACGAAAAGATATACTTAAATATTTACAAAATGCTGAGGGGGTGTGCTCACTTTGATATACTCAAGCATTCTTCTTAACAATCCCATCACAAATTTATTTGCTTTCAGTTTTGGAATTTGACAAAAACCTGCCTGATGTGAATTAAATGCGAGCAGGTCCGATAAGGAAAAATGGAGAGCAGATGAGATGGGAAAGATTGAGGAAGCGCAAGATAGAGGTTGTGTTCACTCATGCGTATGAAATTCTGTTCTGATCCCTTCCCTCGTTCCACACCAAAGTACACTCCGAGCCCAAAGATACGTTACGGCATTTAATTAACAGACAGACAGGGTCCTTGGCAGAAAACCGGCACAGACAAGCTTGCGGCAGCAATAAACACAGATAAGGCTTGGCAGCAATCCAGCCTGCCAAGCTCATTACAATGTTCTCCGACATTCGTTCCTGTGTTGACTTCAGCAAGAAGGGCATGTGTACAAGCAGTCTTTTTATAGTCTGGAGAGGAGCCTAATGACTACCAGCTGAGTGCAATTACCTCCTGTAACTGTGCAACTGTTCCTGACGCCTATTAGCTCTTCGGTGCCAAACATCCAGGAACAACTCACTGCTGGTATCTGGCTCACTCTCCCTTGTCTCCTCCCCACTGGTCCAAGGCTCAGGCACCTCCTGGTGGCCAACCAGCCTCTCTGCGCCCTGCTCAGAGTTGGAACCCTGTCCAGGGTCCTCCACATCCTCCAGAGCCGACTCATAGGGCCCCTCGCTGTCGGAGTCTGGTAGCAGCTCCAACGGCTCCTGCTGGGCCACAACAGACACCTATCTAAAATGGCATAGGGTCTTCTGTTTGAACCTAGAACTAAGGAGAAATTCCCTAACAGTGAGGACAATTAACCAATGGAACAACTTGCCTCCAGAAGTTGTGAATGCTCCAACACTGGATGTTTTTAAGAAGATGTGGGATAACCATTTGTCTGAAGTGTGTAGAGTTTCCTGCTTAAGCAGGGGGTTGGACTAGAAGACCTCCAAGGTCCCTTCCAGCTTTATTCTGGTTGGTTGATTGACTCCCCGATTCAATGAATTATTTGGACTCTGAACTGAACTGAAAAGAAAGCTTTACACAACTCTATTATTCATCAATCCATCCCTCCATCCCTTTGTCTTACATTACTCAGGCTAACTAACAGCCATAAAACAGATACAAGACAACCTACTGTGAAAACGACAATTACAGAGCAAATTATATCATAAGAACAGGCAGATACGGTCATTAAATAAACATCAGATAAAACGGTCCTCCTAGGGAGAGAAAGAAAGATCTTTTTCTAAACGGTCGCTCGTATTCAGCTTAACTAGGCAAGAGAGAAATCCTCAGATCGAAAATTCTAAATATAACGCAGCAATTGAGAAGTTGTTCCTTTTAATGTCGCCATCAATCAGGGCTTCACCCTGTGCAGGTAGTCCTCAACGTACGACCACCGTGGGGCCCCAAATTCCCCTCGCTAAGCAAGACAATTGTTGAGGGAGTTACATTTTGCACGTTCTTGCCGCGGTTGGGAAGTGAGGTCACTGCCGTATTAAGTTGGTAACATGGTTGTTAATTCGATCTGGTTTCCCTATTGACTTGGCTTATCGGAAGGTCGCAAAATGGGATCTCGTGACCCTCCGGGGTGGGTTCCGGCAGGCACTACTGATGGTTCGCTTGTGGGCGCACTGTCCGTGTGCACTTCATGCACATTGCAATAAAAATTGTTCTGCGCATGCACAGAAACAAAAAACAAGATGGCGGAACTTATGGCGCCACCCGGAGAACTGGTTTGGGAGCCTGGCAGACCTGGGTCGCTGCTGGTTCCAGCAAGCCAGGCCACCAAACCACTACCAGTTCAACGGAACCGGTCCGAACCAGTAGGAATCCACCACTGACATGACCCTGGCACACTACAACTGTCATCAATAGCACTTAGCAATCACACCTAGACTTATATACCACTTCATAATTCTTGCAGCCCTCTCTAAATGGTTTGCACAGCCAGCCTCTTGCCCCCCAACAATCTGGGTGTCAGCATTCCAAATATCATGCAGAATTAAATCAGAGTCCAAGGCAGAGCTATCCTTAAAGTTCCAATTTAATAAGACAGACATGTTGGCATCGTGCTGGGGAATCCCAATTCTGGAAGTTACATCGGATTCCCACCCAGTTGAAAGTTCATGATCTTGTCCTCACACCCACAAATCAATCACATGGTCCAATCCTATTCTTCCACGCTGGCATCTCCACCCAGCTGCTTCCGGTCAGGTGCAGAGGTGCGGAGACAAAAGATGACCTTGGCTTCTAGAAAAGAATGACAACAACACATTCCACCCTTCTATTCCTTTCTATTCCCCCGCAACTACTACACTAATGAAACAGCATAATGAAATAAGAGAGGGGGTGGCAGGCCAAGATTCTAAAAGGGATATAACTGCAGGCCTGACACTGAATCCTCATTTACCCACCTCGGAAGGATGGAGGCTGAGTCAACCTTGAGCCTGGTGAGATTCCTCACTGCCAAATTGCAGCAGCTGGTGATCAGCAGAAGTAGCCTGCAGTACTGCCCTCGAACCACTGCACCACCACGGGAAGAAAGGAAGGAAGGAAGGAAGGAAGGAGGGAGGGAGGGAAGAAGGAGAAGGGAGGGAGGGAGGGAGGGAAGGAGGAATGAGGGAGGGAGGGAGGGAGGAAGAGCAATAGCTATAGTACTTATATACCACTTCACAGCAATTTTATAGGCCTCTCTAAGCAGTTTACAGAGTCAGCTCATTGCCCCCCAACAATCTGGGTCCTCATTTTACCCACCTCGGAAGGATGGAAGGCTGAATCAACCTGAGCCAGTCAGGATCGAACTGCTGGCAGTGGGCAGAATCAGCCTATAATCCTGAACTCTAACTACTGTGCCACCACAGAAGGAAGGAAGATTGGATGGATGGATGGATGGATGGATGGAGGATGGAAAAGAAGGAAGGAAGGAAGGAAGGAAGAAGGAGAATGGATTAGCATAGCACTTAGACATTACCACTCCCAGGGCTTGACAAGCCCTCTGCAAGCAGTTACAGCGTCAGCCTTCTTGCCCCCATCAATCTGGGTCCTCATTTTACCCCACCTCGGAAGGATGGAAGGCTGAGTCAACCTTGAGCCGGTGAGATTTGAACTGCAAAATGCAGGCAGCCGGCAGGAGCAGAAGCAGTCTACAGTACTGCACTCAAACTACTGCGCCATGGCGGCTCCATACAGCCCACTTGCCAAGCATCTGAATTTGATTATGTGACCCACGGGGTGCCTTAAGGTCTTAAGTGTGAAAATAAGTCACCTTTTTCAGTGCTCTGTAAATGCGAATGGTCAGTGAATGAATGATTGTACGTCTAGGATGATGTGCAGATTTGTCATTAGATCATATGGGGAAGACAGAATGGAATACTTCAACCAATTTTGGTCACCATACTACAAAAAAAGACGTTGAGACTTTGGAGAAAGTTCAGAGAAGAACAGCTGAGATGATCAAAAGCCCAGAGACTAAAACATATGAAGAACGAATGCAGGATTTGGGTTTGGCCAATTTAATGAAACAAAGAATTAGGAGTGACAGGATAGCACTGTTCCAGTATTTGAGGGGTTTGCCACAAAGAAGAGAGGGTCAAATTATTCTCCAAAGCACTGGAAGGCAGGACAAGAAACAATGGATGGAAACTAATCAAAGGGAGAACCAACCTGGAATTAAGGAGAAAACTTTATAACAGCGATGACAATTAACCAGTGGAACAGCTGGTTTGAAATTCATTTTTTTTTTACTACCAGTTCTGTGGGGCCTGAATTGGAGGGCATGGCAGG